>NC_068448.1:5120191-5135191 GCF_023373465.1 Oncorhynchus keta | reverse complement strand
GTGTTTAATTAGTTGGGGAACTCAATTATTCACATTAACAGATGCTGAGAGGGAGAGAGGGAAGAGAGAGAGGAGGAGGAGGAGAGGTCTGGGGAGGAGTGATCGGGGGAGAGGGAGGAGAGAAGGAGGAGGAGAGGTCTGGGGAGGGTTGATCAGGGAGAGAGGGAGGAGAGAATGAGGAAGGGAGGTCTGGGGAGGGTTGATCGGGAGGAGAGATGGAGGAGGAGAGGTCTGGGGAGGGTTGATCGGGGGAGAGAGGGAGGAAGGAGGTTGAGTTGATGAAAGAGGAAGGGTTGATGGGGGACAGAGGGGAGGAGAGATGGAGGAGAGAAGAGGGGGAGGTGAATAAGATTAATTTCATGAAGAGAGAAGGAGTGTAAGCCCATGCAGCATTTAGCCCATGCAGCATTGAGCTCACACAGCATTGAGCTCACACAGCATTTAGATCACACAGCATTTAGCTCACACAGCATTTATCCCATACAGCATTGAGCTCACACAGCATTTATCCCATACAGCATTTAGCTCACACAGCATTTAGCTCACACAGCATTTAGCCCACACAGCATTTAGCTCACACAGCATTTAGATCACACAGCATTTAGCCCACACAGCATTTAGCTCACACAGCATTTAGCCCATACAGCATTTAGATCACACAGCATTTAGCTCACACAGCATTTAGCCCATACAGCATTTAGCCTTTTAGATGTCTTAATGAAAATAGTTTCCTGGCTCCAGCCCACTGTCAAACCACTAGCTCTCACTAAAACAACCTGAACAGATGCTTCACAAAGCCAACTGGCCAACCCCAGTCATTCGTCTGTTAGGCTATTTTAGTGATTTATTTTACTTTAATTACATAAACGCAAAGCACCCGCTAAAGGGGATCTACAGTAGGTTGGAGCTGCTTCATCAAAATTGTCATCCATGCACTTGGCTCCCTCCCTCCCTCCCTCCCTCCCTCCCTCCCTCCCTCCCTCCCTCCCTCCCTCCCTCCCTCCCTCCCTTCCTTCCTTCCTTCCTTCCTTCCTTCCTTCCTTCCTTCCTTCCTTCCTTCCTTCCTCCCTCCTCCCTCCCTCCCTCCTCCCTCCCTCCCCTCCCTCCCTCCTTCCTTCCTTCCTTCCTTCCTTCCTTCCTTCCTTCCTCCCTCCCTCCCTCCCTCCCTCCTCCCTCCCTCCCTCTTTCCTTCCTTCCTTCCTTCCTTCCTTCCTTCCTTCCTTCCTTCCTTCCTTCCTTCCTTCCTTCCTCCCTCCCTCCCTCCCTCCCTCCCTCCCTCCCTCCCTCCCTCCTTCCTTCCTTCCTTCCTCCTTCCCTCCCTCCCTCTCTCTGTCTGCACTTTCTTGTAAGTAGCTACGGTATATTATGGGAGAGAAGGGTCGTGTCCCAGAATGCAACACTTTTGAACAGAGCCCTGTGGGGAAATAGGGTGCCATTTGGGATACACCCCAAGGGCTCAGACTGAGTATGTTGCCTATGGTACATAAATAGCTTGGCCTTCGCTTTATACCTCTTTAGTGTAATTAGGTCTACTTCCACATCAGAGTGGTGTGAGAGAGAGAGAGAGAGAGAGAGAGAGAGAGAGAGAGAGAGAGAGAGAGAGAGAGAGAGAAAGAGAGACAGAGAGAGAGAGGGGGGCAGGCAGACAGAGGCAGAGAGAGATCGAGGGGGGCAGGAAGACAGAGGCAGAGAGAGAGATCGAGGGGGGCAGGAAGACAGAGGCAGAGAGAGAGATCGAGGGGGGCAGGAAGACAGAGGCAGAGAGAGAGATCGAGGGGGGCAGGAAGACAGAGGCAGAGAGAGAGAGATAGCGAGGGGGCAGGAAGACAGAGGCAGAGAGAGAGAGATCGAGGGGGCAGGGAGACAGAGGCAGAGAGAGAGAGAGATCGAGGGGGCAGGGAGACAGAGAGAGAGAGAGATCGAGGGGGGCAGGGAGACAGAGGCAGAGAGAGAGAGAGATCGAGGGGGGCAGGGAGACAGAGAGAGAGAGAGATCGAGGGGGGCAGGGAGACAGAGGCAGAGAGAGAGAGAGATCGAGGGGGCAGGGAGACAGAGGCAGAGAAAGAGGGAAAGACTGAGAGAAAGAGAGAAGAGTGCTTAGAGAAAGGATCTGGGGACAGTGTTATGCATCGTGTGCTCACAGTGTAAATTCAAACATAGTTATTTCAGTTAGATAAACAAGCAAGCAGAGCAGAGAAGGACTACACTATCAATCTATTATAAACAACACTGGGGAACATTGAAAACGTACACATTATTAGAGAGGGGGAGACAGAGAGAGGGGGGAGACAGAGAGAGAGAGAGGGGGGACAGAGAGAGAGAGAGAGAGAGAGAGAGAGAGAGAGAGAGAGAGAGAGAGAGAGAGAGAGAGGGGGGGAGAAAGAGAGAGAGACACAGAGAGAGGGGGGGAGAGAGAGAGAGACAGAGAGAGAGAGGGGGGAGACAGAGAGAGAGGGGGATACAGAGACAGAGACAGAGACAGAGACAGAGAGAGGGGGAGACAGAGAGAGAAAGGGGGAGACAGAGAGAGAGAGAGGGGGAGACAGAGAGGGGGAGACAGAAAGAGAGACAGAGAGAGAGAGAGAGAGAGAGGGGGGAGACAGAGAGAGAGAGGGGGAGACAGAGAGAGACGGGGGATACAGAGACAGAGACAGAGAGAGAGGGGAGACAGAGAGAGAGAGACAGAGAGAGAAAGGGGGAGACAGAGAGAGAGAGGGGGAGACAGAGAGGGGGCAGACAGAAAGAGAGACAGAGAGAGAGAGAGGGGGAGACAGAGCGAGAGAGGGGGAGACAGAGAGAGAGAGGGGGGAGACAGAGAGAGAGACAGAGAGAGAGAGGGGGAGACAGAGAGAGGGAGAGAGAGGGGGAGACAGAGAGAGACAGAGAGAGAGAGGGGGAGACAGAGAGAGAGAGAGAGAGAGAGAGAGAGAGAGAGAGAGAGGGGGAGACAGAGAGAGAGACAGAGAGAGAGAGGGGGAGACAGAGAGAGACAGAGAGAGAGAGGGGGAGACAGAGAGAGAGAGAGAGAGAGGGGGGAGACAGAGAGAGAGACAGAGAGAGATGGGGTAGACAGAGAGAGAGAGGGGGAGACAGAGAGAGAGAGGGGGAGACAGAGAGAGAGAGAGAGAGAGAGAGAAGGGGGGAGAGAGAGGTAAATAAAGCAGACTAGGAGATATACAGAGGAATCCAGAAGAATCCAGAGGAATCCAGAAGAATCCAGAATAATCCAGAAGAATAGAGGAAAATCAACTATATGAAGGGGACAGAGTCTCGTAGACTACATCACTATGTTGTGAGTGTATATAGAGAAGGGGACTGAGTCTCGTAGACTACATCACTATGTTGTGAGTGTATATAGAGAAGGGGACTGAGTCTCGTAGAATACATCACTATGTTGTGAGTGTATATAGAGAAGGGGACAGAGTCTCGTAGAATACATCACTATGTTGTGAGTGTATATAGAGAAGGGGACTGAGTCTCGTAGACTACATCACTATGTTGTGAGTGTATATAGAGAAGGGGACTGAGTCTCGTAGACTACATCACTATGTTGTGAGTGTATATAGAGAAGGGGACTGAGTCTCGTAGACTACATCACTATGTTGTGAGTGTATATAGAGAAGGGGACTGAGTCTCGTAGACAACATCACTATGTTGTGAGTGTATATAGAGAAGGGGACTGAGTCTCGTAGACTACATCACTATGTTGTGAGTTTATATAGAGAAGGGGACTGAGTCTCGTAGACTACATCACTATGTTGTGAGTGTATATAGAGAAGGGGACTGAGTCTCGTAGACTACATCACTATGTTGTGAGTGTATATAGAGAAGGGACTGAGTCTCGTAGACTACATCACTATGTTGTGAGTTTATATAGAGAAGGGGACTGAGTCTCGTAGACTACATCACTATGTTGTGAGTGTATATAGAGAAGGGGACTGAGTCTCGTAGACTACATCACTATGTTGTGAGTGTATATAGAGAAGGGGACTGAGTCTCGTAGACTACATCACTATGTTGTGAGTGTATATAGAGAAGGGGACTGAGTCTCGTAGACTACATCACTATGTTGTGAGTGTATATAGAGAAGGGGACTGAGTCTCGTAGACTACATTACTATGTTGTGAGTGTATATAGAGAAGGGGACTGAGTCTCGTAGACTACATCACTATGTTGTGAGTGTATATAGAGAAGGGGACTGAGTCTCGTAGACTACATCACTATGTTGTGAGTGTATATAGAGAAGGGGACTGAGTCTCGTAGACTACATCACTATGTTGTGAGTGTATATAGAGAAGGGGACTGAGTCTCGTAGACTACATCACTATGTTGTGAGTGTATATAGAGAAGGGGACTGAGTCTCGTAGACTACATCACTATGTTGTGAGTGTATATAGAGAAGGGAACTGAGTCTCGTAGAATACATCACTATGTTGTGAGTGTATATAGAGAAGGGGACTGAGTCTCTTAGACTACATCACTATGTTGTGAGTGTATATAGAGAAGGGGACTGAGTCTCGTAGACTACATCACTATGTTGTGAGTGTATATAGAGAAGGGGACTGAGTCTCGTAGACTACATCACTATGTTGTGAGTGTATATAGAGAAGGGGACTGAGTCTCGTAGACTACATCACTATGTTGTGAGTGTATATAGAGAAGGGGACTGAGTCTCGTAGACTACATCACTATGTTGTGAGTGTATATAGAGAAGGGAACTGAGCCTCGTAGACTACATCACTATGTTGTGAGTTTATATAGAGAAGGGGACTGAGTCTCGTAGACTACATCACTATGTTGTGAGTGTATATAGAGAAGGGGACTGAGTCTCGTAGACTACATCACTATGTTGTGAGTGTATATAGAGAAGGGAACTGAATCTCGTAGACTACATCACTATGTTGTGAGTGTATATAGAGAAGGGGACTGAGTCTCGTAGACTACATCACTATGTTGTGAGTGTATATAGAGAAGGGGACTGAGTCTCGTAGACTACATCACTATGTTGTGAGTGTATATAGAGAAGGGGACTGAGTCTCGTAGACTACATCACTATGTTGTGAGTGTATATAGAGAAGGGGACTGAGTCTCGTAGACAACATCACTATGTTGTGAGTGTATATAGAGAAGGGGACTGAGTCTCGTAGACTACATCACTATGTTGTGAGTGTATATAGAGAAGGGGACTGAGTCTCGTAGACTACATCCTCCCCTCCCGCTCCGTGGCTCGACGACTCATTGCGAGCTCACAGAACAGGGCTCCGGGCAGCCGAGCGGAAATGGAGGAAAACTCGCCTCCCTGCGGACCTGGCATCCTTTCACTCCCTCCTCTCTACATTTTCCTCCTCTGTCTCTGCTGCTAAAGCCACTTTCTACCACTCTAAATTCCAAGCATCTGCTTCTAACCCTAGGAAGCTCTTTGCCACCTTCTCCTCCCTTCTGAATCCCCCCTCCTCCCTCTCTGCAGATGACTTCGTCAACCATTTTGAAAAGAAGGTCGACGACATCCGATCCTCGTTTGCTAAGTCAAACGACACCGCTGGTTCTGCTCACACTGCCCTACCCTGTGCTCTGACCTCTTTCTCCCCTCTCTCTCCAGATGAAATCTCGCGTCTTGTGACGGCCGGCCGCCCAACAACCTGCCCGCTTGACCCTATCCCCTCCTCTCTTCTCCAGACCATTTCCGGAGACCTTCTCCCTTACCTCACCTCGCTCATCAACTCATCCCTGACCGCTGGCTACGTCCCTTCCGTCTTCAAGAGAGCGAGAGTTGCACCCCTTCTGAAAAAACCTACACTCGATCCCTCCGATGTCAACAACTACAGACCAGTATCCCTTCTTTCTTTTCTCTCCAAAACTCTTGAACGTGCCGTCCTTGGCCAGCTCTCCCGCTATCTCTCTCAGAATGACCTTCTTGATCCAAATCAGTCAGGTTTCAAGACTAGTCATTCAACTGAGACTGCTCTTCTCTGTATCACGGAGGCGCTCCGCACTGCTAAAGCTAACTCTCTCTCCTCTGCTCTCATCCTTCTAGACCTATCGGCTGCCTTCGATACTGTGAACCATCAGATCCTCCTCTCCACCCTCTCCGAGTTGGGCATCTCCGGCGCGGCCCACGCTGGATTGCGTCCTACCTGACAGGTCGCTCCTACCAGGTGGCGTGGCGAGAATCTGTCTCCTCACCACGCGCTCTCACCACTGGTGTCCCCCAGGGCTCTGTTCTAGGCCCTCTCCTATTCTCGCTATACACCAAGTCACTTGGCTCTGTCATAACCTCACATGGTCTCTCCTATAATTGCTATGCAGACGACACACAATTAATCTTCTCCTTTCCCCCCGTCTGATGACCAGGTGGCGAATCGCATCTCTGCATGTCTGGCAGACATATCAGTGTGGATGACGGATCACCACCTCAAGCTGAACCTCGGCAAGACGGAGCTGCTCTTCCTCCCGGGGAAGGACTGCCCGTTCCATGATCTCGCCATCACGGTTGACAACTCCATTGTGTCCTCCTCCCAGAGCGCTAAGAACCTTGGCGTGATCCTGGACAACACCCTGTCGTTCTCAACTAACATCAAGGCGGTGGCCCGTTCCTGTAGGTTCATGCTCTACAACATCCGCAGAGTACGAGCCTGCCTCACACAGGAAGCGGCGCAGGTCCTAATCCAGGCACTTGTCATCTCCCGTCTGGATTACTGCAACTCGCTGTTGGCTGGGCTCTCTCCACTGGCTTCCAGTTGAAGCTCGCATCCGCTACAAGACCATGGTGCTTGCCTACGGAGCTGTGAGGGGAACGGCACCTCAGTACCTCCAGGCTCTGATCAGGCCCTACACCCAAACAAGGGCACTGCGTTCATCCACGTCTGGCCTGCTCGCCTCCCTACCACTGAGGAAGTACAGTTCCCGCTCAGCCCAGTCAAAACTGTTCGCTGCTCTGGCCCCCCAATGGTGGAACAAACTCCCTCACGACGCCAGGACAGCGGAGTCAATCACCACCTTCCGGAGACACCTGAAACCCCACCTCTTTAAGGAATACCTAGGATAGGATAAAGTAATCCTTCTCACCCCCCCCCCCCTTAAAAGATTTAGATGCACTATTGTAAAGTGGCTGTTCCACTGGATGTCATAAGGTGAATGCACCAATTTGTAAGTCGCTCTGGATAAGAGCGGTATCCTGGAAGCCAGAGGGACAGCCAGTGAGAGGGTATCCTGGAAGCCAGAGGGACAGTGAGAGGGTATCCTGGAAGCCAGAGGGGCAGCCAGTGAGAGGGTATCCTGGAAGCCAGAGGGACAGCCAGTGAGAGGGTATCCTGGAAGCCAGAGGGACAGACAGTGAGAGGGTAGCCCTGGAAGCCAGAGGGACAGCCAGTGAGAGGGTATCCTGGAAGCCAGAGGGACAGACAGTGAGAGGGTATCCTGGAAGCCAGAGGGACAGCCAGTGAGAGGGTATCCTGGAAGCCAGAGGGACAGACAGTGAGAGGGTATCCTGGAAGCCAGAGGGACAGACAGTGAGAGGGTATCCTGGAAGCCAGAGGGACAGACAGTGAGAGGGTATCCTGGAAGCCAGAGGGACAGCCAGTGAGAGGGTATCCCTGGAAGCCAGAGGGACAGTGAGAGGGTATCCTGGAAGCCAGAGCAACAGGCAGTGAGAGGGTAGCCCTGGAAGCCAGAGGGACAGTGAGAGGGTATCCTGGAAGCCAGAGGGACAGACAGTGAGAGGGTATCCTGGAAGCCAGAGGGACAGCCAGTGAGAGGGTAGACCTGGAAGCCAGAGGGACAGTGAGAGGGTAGCCCTGGAAGCCAGAGGGACAGACAGTGAGAGGGTATCCTGGAAGCCAGAGGGACAGCCAGTGAGAGGGTATCCTGGAGGCCAGAGGGACAGCCAGTGAGAGGGTATCCTGGAAGCCAGAGGGATTGCCAGTGAGAGGGTATCCTGGAAGCCAGAGGGACAGTGAGAGTGTATCCTGGAGGCCAGAGGGACAGCCAGTGAGAGGGTATCCTGGTGGCCAGAGGGACAGCCAGTGAGAGGGTATCCTGGAGGCCAGAGGGACAGCCAGTGAGAGGGTATCCTGGAAGCCAGAGGGACAGACAGTGAGAGGTTATCCTGGAAGCCAGAGGGACAGACAGTGAGAGGGTATCCTGGAAGCCAGAGGGACAGACAGTGAGAGGGTATCCTGGAAGCCAGAGGGACAGCCAGTGAGAGGGTATCCTGGAAGCCAGAGGGACAGCCAGTGAGAGGTTATCCTGGAAGCCAGAGGGACAGCCAGTGAGAGGGTAGTCCTGGAAGCCAGAGGGACAGTGAGAGGGTATCCTGGAAGCCAGAGGGACAGCCAGTGAGAGGGTATCCTGGAAGCCAGAGGGACAGACAGTGAGAGGGTATCCTGGAAGCGAGAGGGACAGACAGTGAGAGGGTATCCTGGAAGCCAGAGGGACAGCCAGTGAGAGGGTATCCTGGAAGCCAGAGGGACAGCCAGTGAGAGGGTATCCTGGAAGCCAGAGGGACAGACAGTGAGAGGGTAGTCCTGGAAGCCAGAGGGACAGCCAGTGAGAGGGTAGTCCTGGAAGCCAGAGGGACTGTGAGAGGGTATCCTGGAAGCCAGAGGGACAGCCAGTGAGAGGGTATCCTGGAAGCCAGAGGGACAGACAGTGAGAGGGTATCCTGGAAGCGAGAGGGACAGACAGTGAGAGGGTATCCTGGAAGCCAGAGGGACAGCCAGTGAGAGGGTATCCTGGAAGCCAGAGGGACAGCCAGTGAGAGGGTATCCTGGAAGCCAGAGGGACAGACAGTGAGAGGGTATCCTGGAAGCCAGAGGGACAGCCAGTGAGAGGGTAGTCCTGGAAGCCAGAGGGACAGCCAGTGAGAGGGTATCCTGGAAGCCAGAGGGACAGACAGTGAGAGTGTAGTCCTGGAAGCCAGAGGGACAGCCAGTGAGAGGGTAGTCCTGGAAGCCAGAGGGACAGCCAGTGAGAGGGTATCCTGGAAGCCAGAGGGACAGACAGTGAGAGGGTGAGAGGGTATCCTGGACAGACAGACAGACAGACAGACAGACAGACAGACAGACAGACAGACAGACAGACAGACAGACAGTATATTCTCCAGGTATATTGTCCAGGTATATTGTCCAGGTATATTGTCCAGGTATATTGTCCAGGTTTATTCTCCAGGTATATTGTCCAGGTATATTGTCCAGGTATATTGTCCAGGTATGTTGTCCAGGTATATTGTCCAGGTATATTGTCCAGGTATATTGTCCAGGTATGTTGTCCAGGTATATTGTCCAGGTATGTTGTCCAGGTATATTGTCTAGGTATATTCTCCAGGTAAAAACTTTATTTTGATGATTTCATTCATACTATTTCATCCTTCCACAAGATATAGTCCCAAAACAAAGCTAGGGTTGCTACCAAAGCCGGCTGGTCGTTCGTTCTATTGGTTCGGTTGCCAGAGACGCGACCCAGTCGTTCACTCTTGTTGTTCTGTATCTATGGACGCGACCCAGTCATTCGTTCTAAATGTTCCATTGCCATATTGACTGGCAATGTTCTTATCCCTTGCTTGCTAGCTAGCCAACTACGGCTAACTTAGAGTCACATCAAACAGTGCAGACAATAACAACAGTAGCTTCATTTGTTTAAGCTGTTTTCTAGTGCCATTTATTTGGATACATCCATAACAATGAGCTAACGAGGTGTGGTTTCACCCGGCGTAGAAAATGTACTCTCTCGTCTGGACACTGTTGTTCAGAGGAGCTAGCTAACAACACAGCTAACTCAATCACTTCAAACTGAAGCTGGAAAGACTGCAAACTAAGCTTCACTTGGTTTCGTTTAGCCTTTTTTCAATTGACATTTATGTTTATATATCCATAAAAATGATGCCAGCTGATTCATGATTTCGACTGGCTGAGAAATGCTGCCTGCCTGTCTGTCTCGTCCCGAATCCCGACACGTTCGTCACTACGGGACAGCTGGAGATCGAATTTGAACACTGTAACAATGTTGCAAAAGTCGGAGAGACAGACAGCAAGGTTTATACAAATCTCTGCTGTTGAAAGCTAAATGTTAGTTTAAAGGAAATGTGAGATAATGTCTAGATGCTTTTTATAGTGGAGATTAAGTTTATAAATTGGTTGGCTGGGCTGAAGAAACAGTGGATTGTGCAGCCAAATGGAACAGAGTAAATAGGCATTTTACCGTCATAGATTTAGCCGGTGGTAACTTGTGAAATGTACCCCGTCTAGAATGCACTTTAACCAATCAGCATTCAGGATTAGACCCACCCGTTGTGTAAAACTTAATAAATGAGCTGTTACACGACCCGCTTTTGTGTCTTTTACAGTTTACCAACAGTGATGCTGATAAAGGTGTGTCTGTGTGTGCGTGAGGCCCACAATGCGCCACTTGTCTGTTGTTCCCTCACCCCCCTCGGCCCCTCCTCCAGTCATAATGACATCAGAGGCATTAACGGCGCCACAGTGCTGCGCAGCCAGGGTACCAGGTCAGATGATATCACAAACGCACCTGAGGTCCCGTCTCCACTGTGAACACGGGGGGGTGAGGGGGGTCAACAAAAGACTGATCCAAGGTTCACCGACCTCATACAATTACTGTTACCGTTTCATGGTTTAGATGCCTCAATTCAGGCAGGGCAGAGCCTTGTTACTTAGCAACTTAGCAAATGTTCGTCAAGGAACACTGGTCCTAGAGCCTGGTGATTTGATTCCGCTGTTGGTGTTTTTCTAAAATATCTACTGCTTCCCAAGTGATTGTTTTTTTCAGCAGAACATTCAAATGTACAACTCACGACTCCAAATGTACAACTCACGACTCCAAATGTACAACTCACGACTCCAAATGTACAACTCACGACTCCAAATGTACAACTCACGACTCCAAATGTACAACTCACGACTCCAAATGTACAACTCATGACTCCAAATCCACAACTCACGACTCCAAATGTACAACTCACGACTCCAAATGTACAACTCACGACTCCAAATGTACAACTCACGACTCCAAATGTACAACTCACGACTCCAAATCCACAACTCACGACTCCAAATCCACAATTCACGACTCCAAATGTACAACTCACGACTCCAAATGTACAACTCACGACTCCAAATGTACAACTCACGACTCCAAATCCACAACTCACGACTCCAAATCCAGTCACAGTCAAACAAGCAGGACGGGTGTTTATGTTCCCCTCGTTGTCTCCTTCGGACACTAAACGTTCCGATGACATGACATAAGGACTGAAAAGGGTCAAAGACCAGGGTTCACATTATAAATATTAACTCAGGAACAAGAGAAGACGAGGGGGGCAACAGGAGGAGGAGGAGGAGGAGGAGTAGGAGGAGTAGGGGAGGAGAAGGAAGAGAAGGGGGAAGAGGAGGAAGAGAAGACGGGGGGGCAACAGGAGGAGGAGGAGGAGGAGGAGTAGGGGGAGGAGAAGGAAGAGGAGGAGGAGGAGAAGGAAGAGGAGGAGGAGGAGGAGGAGGAGGAGGAGGAGGAAGAGGAGGAGGAGGAGGAGGAGAAGGAAGAGAAGGGGGAGGAGGAGGAGGAAGAGGAGGAGGAGGAGGAGGAGGAGGAGGGGGAGGAGAAGGAAGAGGAGGAGGAAGCGAACGGGGAAGAGGAGGAGGAGGAGTAGGGGGAGGAGAAGGAAGAGAAGGGGGAAGAGAAGGAAGAGGAGGAGGAGGAGTAGGGGAAGGAGAAGGAAGAGAAGGGGGAAGAGGAGGAGGAAGAGAAGGAAGAGGAGGAGGAGGAGTAGGGGGAGGAGAAGGAAGAGAAGGGGGAAGAGGAGGAGGAGGAGGAGGAGGAGGAGGGGGAGGAGAAGGAAGAGAAGGAAGAGGAGTAGGGGGAGGAGAAGGAAGAGAAGGGGAAGAGGAGGAGGAAGAGAAGGAAGAGGAGGAGGAGTAGGGGGAGGAGAAGGAAGAGGAGGAGGAGGAGTAGGAGGAGTAGGGGGGGAGAAGGAAGAGAAGGGGGAAGAGGAGGAGAAAGAGAAGACGGGGGGGCAACAGGAGGAGGAGGTGGAGGAGGAGGAGGAGGAGGAGGAGAAGGAAGAGGAGGAGGAGGAGGAGGAGGAGAAGGAAGAGGAGGAGGAGGAGGAGGAGGAGGGAGGAGGAGAAGGAAGAGGAGGGGGAAGAGAAGGAAGAGGAGGAGGAGGAGGAGTAGGGGAGGAGAGGGAAGAGAAGGGGGAAGAGGAGGAGGAAGAGAAGGAAGAGGAGGAGGAGGAGGAGGAGGAGTAGGGGGAGGAGAAGGAAGAGAAGGGGAAGAGGAGGAGGAGCAGTAGGGGAGGAGAAGGAAGAGAAGGGGGAAGAGGAAGAGGAGGAGGAGGAGTAGGGGAGGAGAAGGAAGAGAAGGGGAAGAGAAGGAAGAGGAGGAGGAGGAGGAGTAGGGGGAGGAGAAGGAAGAGAAGGGGGAAGAGGAGGAGGAAGAGAAGGAAGAGGAGGAGGAGGAGGAGGAGTAGGGGGAGGAGAAGGAAGAGAAGGGGGAAGAGAAGGAAGAGGAGGAGTAGGGGGAGGAGAAGGAAGAGAAGGGGGAAGAGGAGGAGAAGGAAGAGAAGGGGGAAGAGGAGGAGGAAGAGAAGGAAGAGGAGGAGGAGGAGGAGGAGTAGGGGGAGGAGAAGGAAGAGAAGGGGGAAGAGAAGGAAGAGGAGGAGGAGGAGGAGGAGTAGGGGGAGGAGAAGGAAGAGAAGGGGGAAGAGGAGGAAGAGGAGGAGGAGGAGGAGGAGGGGGAGGAGAAGGAAGAGAAGGGGGAAGAGGAGGAGGAAGAGAAGGAAGGGGAGGAGGAGGAGGAGGAGAAGGAAGAGAAGGAAGAGAAGGGGGAAGAGGAGGAGGAGGAGGAGGAGGAGTAGGGGGAGGAGAAGGAAGAGAAGGGGGAAGAGGAGGAGGAAGAGAAGGAAGAGGAGGAGGAGGAGGAGGAGTAGGGGAGGAGAAGGAAGAGAAGGGGGAAGAGAAGGAAGAGGAGGAGGAGGAGGAGTAGGGGGAGGAGAAGGAAGAGAAGGGGGAAGAGAAGGAAGAGGAGGAGGAGGAGGAGTAGGGGGAGGAGAAGGAAGAGAAGGGGGAAGAGAAGGAAGAGGAGGAGGAGGAGGAGTAGGGGAGGAGAAGGAAGAGAAGGGGGAAGAGAAGGAAGAGGAGGAGGAGGAGTAGGGGGAGGAGAAGGAAGAGAAGGGGGAAGAGGAGGAAGAGGAGGAGGAGGAGGAGGAGTAGGGGGAGGAGAAGGAAGAGAAGGGGGAAGAGGAGGAGGAAGAGAAGGAAGAGGAGGAGGAGGAGGAGTAGGGGGTCGAGAAGGAAGAGAAGGGGGAAGAGGAGGAGGAGGAGGAGTAGGGGGAGGACAAGGAAGAGAAGGGGGAAGAGGAGGAGGAGGAGGAGGAGGAGGAGTAGGGGGAGGAGAAGGAAGAGAAGGGGGAAGAGGAGGAGGAGGAGGAGGAGGAGTAGTAGGGGGAGGAGAAGGAAGAGAAGGGGGAAGAGAAGGAAGAGGAGGAGGAGGAGGAGTAGGGGGAGGAGAAGGAAGAGAAGGGGGAAGAGGAGGAGGAAGAGAAGGAAGAGGAGGAGGAGGAGGAGGAGGAGGAGTAGGGGGAGGAGAAGGAAGAGAAGGGGGAAGAGGAGGAGGAAGAGAAGGAAGAGGAGGAGGAGGAGGAGGAGTAGGGGGAGGAGAAGAAAGAGAAGGGGGAAGAGAAGGAAGAGGAGGAGGAGGAGGAGTAGGGGGAGGAGAAGGAAGAGAAGGGGGAAGAGAAGGAAGAGGAGGAGAAGGAAGAGTAGGAGGAAGAGAAGGAAGAGGAGGAGGAGGAGGAGTAGGGGGAGGAGAAGGAAGAGAAGGGGGAAGAGAAGGAAGAGGAGGAGGAGGAGGAGTAGGGGGAGGAGAAGGAAGAGAAGGGGGAAGAGAAGGAAGAGGAGGAGGAGGAGTAGGGGAGGAGAAGGAAGAGAAGGGGGAAGAGGAAGAGGAGGAGGAGGAGTAGGGGGAGGAGAAGGAAGAGAAGGGGAAGAGAAGGAAGAGGAGGAGGAGGAGGAGTAGGGGGAGGAGAAGGAAGAGAAGGGGGGAAGAGGAGGAGGAAGAGAAGGAAGAGGAGGAGGAGGAGTAGGGGGAGGAGAAGGAAGAGAAGGGGGAAGAGAAGGGGGAAGAGAAGGAAGAGGAGGAGGAGGAGGAGTAGGCGGAGGAGAAGGAAGAGAAGGGGGAAGAGGAGGAGAAGGAAGAGAAGGGGGAAGAGGAGGAGAAGGAAGAGAAGGGGGAAGAGGAGGAGGAAGAGAAGGAAGAGGAGGAGGAGGAGGAGGAGGAAGAGAAGGGGGAAGAGGAGGAAGAGGAGGAGGAGGAGGAGTAGGGGGAGGAGAAGGAAGAGAAGGGGGAAGAGTAGGAGAAGGAAGAGAAGGGGGAAGAGGAGGAGAAGGAAGAGAAGGGGGAAGAGGAGGAGGAAGGGAAGGAAGAGGAGGAGGAGGAGGAGGAGGAGGAGGGGGAGGAGAAGGAAGAGAAGGGGGAAGAGGAGGAGGAGCAGTAGGGGGAGGAGAAGGAAGAGAAGGGGGAAGAGGAAGAGGAGGAGGAGGAGTAGGGGGAGGAGAAGGAAGAGAAGGGGGAAGAGAAGGAAGAGGAGGAGGAGGAGGAGTAGGGGGAGGAGAAGGAAGAGAAGGGGGATGGGGAGGAAGAGGAGGAGGAGGAGGAGTAGGGGAGGAGAAGGAAGAGAAGGGGGAAGAGGAGGGGGAGGAGGAGTAGGGGGAGGAGAAGGAAGAGAAGGGGGAAGAGGAGGAGGAGGAGGAGGAGTAGTAGGGGGGAGGAGAAGGAAGAGAAGGGGGAAGAGAAGGAAGAGGAGGAGGAGGAGGAGTAGGGGGAGGAGAAGGAAGAGAAGGGGGAAGAGTAGGAGGAAGAGAAGGAAGAGGAGGAGGAGGAGGGGGTCGAGAAGGAAGAGAAGGGGGAAGAGGAGGAGGAGGAGGAGGAGTAGGGGGAGGAGAACGAAGAGAAGGGGGAAGAGGAGGAGGAAGAGAAGGAAGAGGAGGAGGAGGA
>NC_068448.1:5102691-5117691 GCF_023373465.1 Oncorhynchus keta | reverse complement strand
GGGTGGAGGAGGCGAGGAGAGAAGGGTGGAGGAGGCGAGGAGAGAAGATCGGAGGAGGAGAGGAGATACAGTAAGATACTTGAAGACCACTGTCATGCAGATAATTATATATTGCTGTGAAATGGACCCTGAAGTCTGTCAATTTGCAAATGTTTCCCCTTAAATAACTGTATAAATACAGTACACAGGTGCATGGTCATTGTTTCCAGCTTGACGTTTCTGTTTCAGTGTTCAGCCTTTAGATGGAGCATCCTGTCAATAAATGGGACCTCAGAAGGTATTTTCCATCCTCTTCCTGTCTGCACGGAGAGTCATGTCTGAACATGTGATGTATAAATTGTGCTTTTATGGAGGAGACTTAGAGAATACAGAGTCTGGAGAGGAAACAGAATGCATTGAGCAGGTGTGGCTGTAGTAGGGTCCACCGTGGGACCAGACAGCACACATACAGCACGGTGTCTGTTAAAGAAATAAATATACATACATTACTGTTCAAAAGGTTGGGGTCACTTCAAAATGTCCTTATTTTTTAAAGAAAAATGTCCATTAAAATAACATCAAATTGATCAGAAATACAGTGTAGACATTGTTAATGTTGTAAATGACTGTTGTAGCTGGAAACTATTGATTTTTTAATGGAATATCGACATAGGTGCACAGAGGCCCATTATCAGCAACCATCACTCCTGTGTTCCAATGGTACGTTGTGTTAGCTAATCCAAGTTTATCATTTTAAAAGGCTAATTGATCATTAGAAAACACTTTTGCAATTATGTTAGCACAGCTGAAAACTGTTGTTCTGATTAAAGAAGCAATAAAACTGGTCTTCTTTAGACAAGTTGAGTATCTGGAGCATCAGCATTTGTGGGTTCGATGTCAGGCTCAAAATGGCCAGAAACAAATAACTTACTTCTGAAACTCATCAGTCTACTCTTGTTCAGAGAAATACAGCTTCTTATTCATTGATGAAAACATCAGTCCATGTAAATGTGAGCTGGAGGCAGTATGCATTTTGAAGCATACTTGTTTGAAACCTTAATGTTTTCTTTCATATTATACTATTATATTATATCATCACCTTACTTCAAAGTAGACAAAAATCTGACCCTGGAAACGTGAAAGACTCCAGCCACCCAAGTCATAGACTGTTCTCTCTGCTACCGCACGGCAAGCGGTACCGGAGCACCAAGTCTAGGTCCAAGAGGCTTCTAAACAGCTTCTACCTCCAAGTCATAGACTGTTCTCTCTGCTACCGCACGGCAAGCGGTACTGGAGCGCCAAGTCTAGGTCCAAGAGGCTTCTATAAACAGCTTCAACCCCCAAGTCATAGACTGTTCTCTCTGTTACCGCACGGCAAGCGGTACCGGAGCGCCAAGTCTAGGACCAAGAGGCTTCTATAAACAGCTTCAACCCCCCCAAGTCATAGACTGTTCTCTCTCAGACTATTTGAACCCCACCCCCTCTTCTACGTTGCTGCTACTCTCTGTTATTATCTGTGCATAGTCACTTTAATAACTCTACCTACATGTACATATTACCTCAATTACCTCGACACAGGTGCCCCCGCACATTGACTCTGTACCGGTAACCCCCTGTATATAGCCTCGCTATTGACTCTGTACCGGTACCCCCTGTATATAGCCTCCACATTGACTCTGTACCGGTAACCCCCTGTATATAGCCTCCACATTGACTCTGTACCGGTAACCCCCTGTATATAGCCTCCACATTGACTCTGTACCAGTACCCCCTGTATATAGCCTCCACATTGACTCTGTACCGGTAACCCCCTGTATATAGCCTCCACATTGACTCTGTACCGGTACCCCCTGTATATAGCCTCCACA
Organism: Oncorhynchus keta; assembly: GCF_023373465.1. Lineage (NCBI taxonomy): Eukaryota > Metazoa > Chordata > Actinopteri > Salmoniformes > Salmonidae > Oncorhynchus > Oncorhynchus keta. The sequence continues at coordinate 5,115,844 of NC_068448.1, read as the reverse complement.
TTGACTCTGTACCGGTAGCCCCTGTATATAGCCTCCACATTGACTCTGTACCAGTACCCCTGGATATAGCCTCCACATTGACTCTGTACCAGTACCCCTGTATATAGCCTCCACATTGACTCTGTACCGGTACCCCCTGTATATAGCCTCCACATTGACTCTATCGGTACCCCCTGTATATAGTCTCCACATTGACTCTGTACTGGTACCCCCTGTATATAGCCTCCACATTGACTCTGTACTGGTACCCCCTGTATATAGTCTCCACATTGACTCTGTACCGGTGCCCCCTGTATATAGCCTCCACATTGACTCTGTACTGGTACCCCCTGTATATAGCCTCCACATTGACTCTGTACCAGTACCCTCTGTATATAGCCTCCACATTGACTCTGTACTGATACTCCCTGTATATAGCCTCCACATTGACTCTGTACCGGTACCCCCTGTATATAGCCTCCACATTGACTCTGTACCGGTACCCCCTGTATATAGCCTCCACATTGACTCTATCGGTACCCCCTGTATATAGTCTCCACATTAACTCTGTACTGGTACCCCCTGTATATAGCCTCCACATTGACTCTGTACTGGTACCCCTGTATATAGTCTCCACATTGACTCTGTACCGGTGCCCCTGTATATAGCCTCCACATTGACTCTGTACTGGTACCCCTGTATATAGCCTCCACATTGACTCTGTACCAGTACCCTCTGTATATAGCCTCCACATTGACTCTGTACTGATACTCCCTGTATATAGCCTCCACATTGACTCTGTACCGGTAGCCCCTGTATATAGCCTCCACATTGACTCTGTACTGGTACCCCTGTATATAGCCTCCACATTGACTCTATACCGGTACCCCCTGTATATAGCCTCCACATTGACTCTGTACCGGTACCCCCTGTATATAGCCTCCACATTGACTCTGTACTGGTACCCCCTGTATATAGCCTCCACATTGACTCTGTACCGGTACCCCCTGTATGTAGCCTCCACATTGACTCTGTACCAGTACCCCCTGTATATAGCCTCCACATTGACTCTGTACCGGTACCCCCTGTATGTAGCCTCCACATTGACTCTGTACCGGTACCCCCTGTATACAGCCTCCACATTGACTCTGTACCAGTAACCCCCTGTATATAGCCTCCTCATTGTTATTTTACTGCTGCTCTTAAATTTATTTGTTAATTTGATTTCTTACTTTTTTTTAGGTATTTTCTTAAAACTGCGTTGTTGGTTAAGGGCTTGTGAGGAAGCATTTCACGGTCTCCTAGAACTGTTGTATCAAATAAAATTGGATTTGATGTAATAAAGGCTTCATAGGCAGCGCATGAGTTTCAAGTTTGGGTTAAAGCTTACAATTTATCTTACCATTTCTACCATTTTGCATTTACGATTTAAATGTGTATATTTTTTTTGGGGTGGAACAGTTTAACTTCAATTATAACATTTTAGTTTTTTCCTAAATCATGTGGTTTATTGTGTAGATCTCAATTAAAATGATACAAATCTAAAAGTTAAAAGTTAACTAACGCGTTGGACTAGTAGCTCTCATTCATCCATGTTTCTCAAAATGTCAAATTTTCCCGAAAGTTGTCGCAAACGTCACATTTATAAGTATTTAAAGTTAAGTTTAGGCATCAACACAGAACTTTTAAGGTTCAATTTAAGCTTAACCCCTCGAACTCTTAAGGTTAGTCATTTAACTTAAATCTTAAGTTTAGGCTCCACGTGGTTAAGGTAATGGTTAAAGTTTGGGATAGGCTGAAAAGAAACAGCCCCAAAACATCTTTCTATCACTCAATTTGATCTTACAACCAATCAGAGGCAGATGCTTACAACACTGAAGAAAAACAGTGAACCCTACTTGAAGGTAACAGTGCTCACTGTTGCCCCTAGTGGCCAGTTTTAACATCACCTCCCAACATCCTCAGACATGAATAGACGTTGAATATTGACTTGTAACACGGGTGACCTGGCTGAATGTGAGATCACCAGCCTCTGTCATATGGACACGTTGATTGACCGTGATCCAATGGCAGTTAAAAAATGGAACTCATAGCCTATAGGCCAATGCAGCACTAGACCTATAACTTATTTTGTATTTGTAGTTGTCATGGATCCCCATTAGTTCCTGCCAAGGCAGCAGCTACTCTTACTGGGGTTTATCATGGATCCCCATTAGTTCCTGCCAAGGCAGCAGCTCCTGTTCCTGGGGTTTATTATGGATCCCCATTTGTTCCTGCCAAGGCAGCAGCTAGTCTTCCTGGGGTTTATTATGGGTCCCCATTAGTTCCTGCCAAGTCAGCAGATACTCTTCCTGAGGTTTATTATGGATCCCCTGTTAGTTCCTGCCAAGGCAGCAGCTACTCTTCCTGGGGTTTATTATGGATCCCCATTAGTTCCTACCAAGGCAGCAGATACTCTTCCTGAGGTTTATTATGGATCCCCTGTTAGTTCCTGCCAAGACAGCAGCTACTCTTCCTGAGGTTTATTATGGATCCCCATTAGTTCCTGCCAAGACAGCAGCTACTCTTCCTGAGGTTTATTATGGATCCCCATTAGTTCCTGCCAAGGCAGCGGCTACTCTTCCTGGGATTTATTATGGATCACCATTTGTTCGTGCCAAGGCAGCAGCTACTCTTCCTGGGGTTTATTATGGATCCACTGTTAGTTCCTGCCAAGGCAGCAGCTACTCTTCCTGGTGTTTATTATGGATCCCCTGTTAGTTCCTGCCAAGGCAGCAGCTACTCTTCCTGAGGTTTATTATGGATCCCCTGTTAGTTCCTGCCAAGGCAGCGGCTACTCTTCCTGGGATTTATTATGGATCACCATTTGTTCGTGCCAAGGCAGCAGCTACTCTTCCTGGGGTTTATTATGGATCCACTGTTAGTTCCTGCCAAGGCAGCAGCTACTCTTCCTGAGGTTTATTATGGAACCCCTGTTAGTTCCTGCCAAGGCAGACGCTACTCTTCCTGGGGTTTATTATGGATCCCCATTAGTTCCTGCCAAGGCAGCAGCTACTCTTCATGGGGTTTATTATGGATCCCCATTAGTTCCTGCCAAGGCAGCAGCTACTCTTCCTGGTGTTTATTATGGATCCCCTGTTAGTTCCTGCCAAGACAGCAGCTACTCTTCCTGAGGTTTATTATGGATCCCCATTAGTTCCTGCCAAGGCAGCGGCTACTCTTCCTGGGATTTATTATGGATCACCATTTGTTCCTGCCAAGGCAGCAGCTACTCTTCCTGGGGTTTATTATGGATCCCTATTAGTTCCTGCCAAGGCAGCAGCTACTCTTCCTGGTGTTTATTATGGATCCCCTGTTAGTTCCTGCCAAGGCAGCAGCTACTCTTCCTGAGGTTTATTATGGATCCCCTGTTAGTTCCTGCCAAGGCAGACGCTACTCTTCCTGGGGTTTATTATGGATCCCCATTAGTTCCTGCCAAGGCAGCAGCTACTCTTCCTGGGGTTTATTATGGATCCCCTGTTAGTTCCTGCCAAGGCAGCAGCTACTCTTCCTGAGGTTTATTATGGAACCCCTGTTAGTTCCTGCCAAGGCAGACGCTACTCTTCCTGGGGTTTATTATGGATCCCCATTAGTTCCTGCCAAGGCAGCAGCTACTCTTCATGGGGTTTATTATGGATCCCCATTAGTTCCTGCCAAGGCAGCAGCTACTCTTCCTGGTGTTTATTATGGATCCCCATTAGTTCCTGCCAAGGCAGCAGCTACTCTTCCTGGTGTTTATTATGGATCCCCATTAGTTCCTGCCAAGGCAGCAGCTACTCTTCCTTGGGTTTATTATGGATCCCCATTAGTTCCTGCAAAGTCAGCAGATACTCTTCCTGAGGTTTATTATGGATCCCCATTAGTTCCTGCAAAGGCAGCAGCTACTCTTCCTGGTGTTTATTATGGATCCCCATTGGTTCCTGCCAAGGCAGCAGCCACTCTTCCTGGTGTTTATTATGGATCCCCATAAGTTCCTGCCAAGGCAGCAGCTACTCTTCCTTGGGTTTATTATGGATCCCCATTAGTTCCTGCAAAGTCAGCAGCTACTCTTCCTGAGGTTTATTATGGATCCCCTGTTAGTACCTGTCAAGACAGCAGCTACTCCTCCTGGGGTTTATTATGGATCCCCATTAGTTCCTGCCAAGACAGCAGATACTCTTCCTGGGGTTTAGTATGGATCCCCATTAGTTCCTGCCAAGGCAGTAGCTTCCCTTCCTGGAGTTTATTGAAGTAATGATGGACTATCATTTCTCTTTGCTTATTTGAGCTGTTCTTGGACTTGCTCTTTTACCAAATAGGGTTTTCTTCTGTGTACCACCCCTACCTTGTCACAACACAACTGATTGGCTCAAACGCATTAAGAAGGAAAGACATTCCACAAATTACCTTTTAACAATGCACACCTGTTCATTTTGGGGCAGCAGGTAGCCTAGTGATTAGAGCGTTGGGCCAGTAACCGAAACTTTGCTGGATCGAATCCCTGAGCTGACATGATAAAAATCTGTCATTCTGCCCCTGAACAAGACAATTCACCCGCTGTTCCCCGGTAGGCCATCATTGTAAATAAAAATTTGTTCTTAACTGACTTGCATAGTTAAATAAATCTTCACTAAAAATAATAATTGAAATGCATTCCAGTTACCTCATGAAGCTGGTTGAGAGAATGCCTGGAGTGTGTAAAGCTACCCTCAAAAAAAAGTGTGGCTGCTTTGAAAAATATATTTTGATTTTTTTTAACACTTTATTGGTTACTACATGATTCCATATGTGTTATTTCATAGTTTTGATGTCTTCACTATTATAGTACTATGTAGAATACAGTAAAAATAAGATAAACCCTTGAATGAGTAGGTGTGTCCAATCTTTTGACTGGTACTGCATTTTATTATTTGTATTCTTTCATACAAAAACAATACGAATGCTCGCTCCCAACGTGGGTGTCCCCACCCGCCCCGAGAGGCCGGCAAGGCACGGCCCTAGGCACAGCCCAGCCAAGGCACAGCCCTAGGCACAGCCCAGCCAAGGCACAGCCCTAGGCACAGCCCAGCCAAGGCACAGCCCTAGGCCCAGCCCAGCCAAGACACAGCCCTAGGCACAGCCCAGCCAAGGCACAGCCCTAGGCACAGCCCAGCCAAGGCACAGCCCTAGGCCCAGCCCAGCCAAGACACAGCCCTAGGCACAGCCCAGCCAAGGCACAGCCCTAGGCCCAGCCCAGCCAAGACACAGCCCTAGGCACAGCCCAGACAAGGCACAGCCCTAGGCCCAGCCCAGCCAAGGCACAGCCCTAGGCACAGCCCAGCCAAGGCACAGCCCTCGGCACAGCCCAGCCAAGGCACAGCCCAGCCAAGGCACAGCCAAGGCACAGCCAAGGCACAGCCCAGCCAAGGCACAGCCCAGCCAAGGCACAGCCCAGCCAAGGCACAGCCAAGGCACAGCCCAAGGCACAGCCCAAGGCACATCCCAGGCACAGCCCAAGGCACAGCCCAAGGCACAGCCCAGCCAAGGCACAGCCCAGGCACATCCCAAGGCACAGCCCAAGGCACAGCCCAAGGCCCAGCCCAGCCAAGACACAGCCCTAGGCACAGCCCAGCCAAGGCACAGCCCTAGGCCCAGCCCAGCCAAGACACAGCCCTAGGCACAGCCCAGACAAGGCACAGCCCTAGGCCCAGCCCAGCCAAGGCACAGCCCTAGGCACAGCCCAGCCAAGGCACAGCCCTCGGCACAGCCCAGCCAAGGCACAGCCCAGCCAAGGCACAGCCAAGGCACAGCCAAGGCACAGCCCAGCCAAGGCACAGCCCAGCCAAGGCACAGCCCAGCCAAGGCACAGCCGAAGGCACAGCCCAAGGCACAGCCCAAGGCACATCCCAAGGCACAGCCCAAGGAACAGCCCAAGGCACAGCCCAGCCAAGGCACAGCCCAAGGCACATCCCAAGGCACAGCCCAAGGCACAGCCCAAGGCACAGCCCAGCCAAGGCACAGCCCAAGGCACAGCCCAAGGCACAGCCCAAGGCACAGCCCAGCCAAGGCACAGCCCAAGGCACAGCCGAAGGCACAGCCCAAGGCACATCCCAAGGCACATCCCAAGGCACATCCCAAGGCACAGCCCAAGGCACATCCCAAGGCACAGCACAAGGCACAGCCCAAGGCACAGCCCAAGGCACAGCCCAAGGCACAGCCCAAGGCACATCCCAAGGCACAGCCCAAGGCACAGCCCAGCCAAGGCACAGCCCAAGGCACAGCCCAAGGCACAGCCCAAGGCACAGCCCAGCCAAGGCACAGCCCAAGGCACAGCCGAAGGCACAGCCCAAGGCACAGCCCAAGGCACAGCCCAAGGCACAGCCCAGCCAAGGCACAGCCCAGCCAAGGCACAGCCCAGCCAAGGCACAGCCCAAGGCACAGCCCAAGGCACAAAAGGTATTTTTCAATGGTGAGAAGAACAAAGCCTTTATGACTATGACGAGCATGCAGACACTGCTTACAGCATAAAACATAGAAAAACCCTGATTGGAGGATCTCCAAACATTTATACCGTACATTTTCCATATGTATTAACACTCATTCATTCCAACCTTCAGACGACCCATCTTTCTCATTAAATCATCATCAATTTCTTCACCCAATACATTCCTCCATTCTACCACGGTGTCTCAGTAGGGACTTGAACCTCTCCCAGCACATCCCTCCATTCTACCACGGTGTCTCAGTAAAGGACTTGAACCTCTCCCAGCACATCCCTCCATTCTACCACGGTGTCTCAGTAGGGACTTGAACCTCTCCCAGCACATCCCTCCATTCTACCACGGTGTCTCAGTAAAGGACTTGAACCTCTCCCAGCACATCCCTCCATTCTACCACGGTGTCTCAGTAGGGACTTGAACCTCTCCCAGCACATCCCTCCATTCTACCACGGTGTCTCAGTAGGGACTTGAACCTCTCCCAGCACATCCCTCCATTCTACCACGGTGTCTCAGTAGGGACTTGAACCTCTCCCAGCACATCCCTCCATTCTACCACGGTGTCTCAGTAGGGACTTGAACCTCTCCCAGCACATCCCTCCATTCTACCACGGTGTCTCAGTAAAGGACTTGAACCTCTCCCAGCACATCCCTCCATTCTACCACGGTGTCTCAGTAGGGACTTGAACCTCTCCCAGCACATCCCTCCATTCTACCACGGTGTCTCAGTAGGGACTTGAACCTCTCCCAGCACATCCCTCCATTCTACCACGGTGTCTCAGTAAAGGACTTGAACCTCTCCCAGCACATCCCTCCATTCTACCACGGTGTCTCAGTAGGGACTTGAACCTCTCCCAGCACATCCCTCCATTCTACCACGGTGTCTCAGTAGGGACTTGAACCTCTCCCCATCAGCAACATATCAGCCCAAAATTGGCCACATTTATTTATTTTCCAAGAACACAATCACATGTCTTATTGACTGACTGCGGTCCTTCAAATCCCCCAGCAATATAGTTTGCTGGATATTATAATAATAATATAATAATAATAATAATAATATAATAATAATAATAATAATAATAATAATAATAATATATAATAATAATAATAATATATAATAATAATAATAATATATAATAATAATAATAATAATAATAATAATAATAATAATAATATATAATAATAATAATATAATAATAATATAATAATAATATAGATAAGATAATAAGATAATAAGATATTATGGCACAACAATAATTCCTGAACCGGACTCCAAAAACAAGCCACCAATGATCAGCATCAAAAGAGATGATCTATTGATTCTGTTTCCTCACGACAGTCTGCACCGGTCCGGTTGTTTAATAACCTGTATACTGTTGACTATTTTTGATATAGAAGCTTAAATTAAAAAGAAAGAATTGATATATCTGTTCATAAACCCGATGCCAAGGTATTGGAAAATCTGTTCCCAACTATCTTGAATTTTATAGTTGTCAACCCTCTTTGACCGTAAAATTAAAATGATGCATTTTGCGATTTTTATTAGCCATTTATTGGTGGCAGACTAATTCATTCCCTTCTCTGTTAAGTAATTGCCTCCTCCATTCTTCCATTGAACATACATCACTACACAACTGGGGATAATTGGTTGTATGACATCATTCTACCGTCATTTTTTACAATGTCATTCTAAACTGGAAGGATGGAGGGGAGGGAGGAGGAGGGAACGGGAGAGAGAGAGAGAGAGAGAGAGAGAGAGAGAGAGAGAGAGAGAGAGAGAGAGAGAGAGAGAGAGAGAGAGAGAGAGAGAGAGAGAGAGAGAGAGAGAGAGAGAGAGAGAGACAGAGAGAGAGACTTGAGAGAGACAGAGGCAGTGTAAACACATTGGTCCTAGTGGGTTTGGCAGGAGCAGCCTGGATGGATCTGGTGAACCACTGGAAGATGGATCCACAGGATAGCCCTGGGTTTGGCTGGACCAGCAACACCACAGATCTCTGGTGAACATACAGGGAGAGAGTGGAGGCATTTTGCTTCGGGAACGACTTTCCAGTCCTGTCCTTCCGTAGCTGGCTTAGTGCTTGAGCCTGGAGTCCCTGCAGCCCATTGAACTCAGACTAGAAATAGTAGTGGTGGTCTGGAAGGATCCACATGGTGGGTCTGACATGGGTCTGGAAGGATCCACTATGGTGGGTCTGACATGGGTCTGGAAGGATCCACGTGGTGGGTCTGACATGGGTCTGGAAGGATCCAATATGGGGGGCCTGGTGGTTCTGACATGGGTCAAGCCTGGTGGGTCTGACATGGGTGAACCACTGGTGGTTCTGAATGGGTCTGGAAGGATCCGTGGTGGGTCTGACATGGGTCTGGAAGGATCCCATGGTGGGTCTGACATGGGTCTGGAAGGATCCACTATGGTGGTTCTGACATGGGTCTGGAAGGATCCACTATGGTGGTTCTGACATGGGTCTGGAGGGATCCATGGTGGGTCTAACATGGGTCTGCAAGGATCCACTATGGCGGTTCTGACATGGGTCTGGAAGGATCCACATGGTGGTTCTGACATGGGTCTGGAAGGATCCACATGGTGGGTCTGACATGGGTCTGGAAGGATCCACCATGGTGGGTCTGACATGGGTCTGGAAGGATCCACTATGGCGATTCTGACATGGGTCTGGAAGGATTCACTATGGGAGGCCTGGTGGTTCTGACATGGGTTTGGAAGGATCCACATGGTGGGTCTGACATGGGTCTGGAAGGATCCACCATGGTGGGTCTGACATGAGTCTGGAAGGATCCACTATAGCGGGTCTGACATGAGTCTGGAAGGATCCACATGGTGGGTCTGACATGGGTCTGGAAGGATCCACTATAGCGGAACTGACATGAGTCTGGAAGGATCCACATGGTGGGTCTGACATGGTCTGGAAGGATCCACATGGTGGGTCTGACATGGGTCTGGAAGGATCCACTATGGCGGGTCTGACATGGGTCTGGAAGGATCCACGTGGTGGGTCTGACATGGGTCTGGAAGGATCCAATATGGGGGGCCTGGTGGTTCTGACATGGGTCTGGAAGGATTCACGTGGTGGGTCTGACATGGGTCTGGAAGGATCCACATGGTGGTTCTGACATGGGTCTGGAAGGATTCACGTGGTGGGTCTGACATGGGTCTGGAAGGATCCACATGGTGGGTCTGACATGGGTCTGGAAGGATCCACATGGTGGGTCTGACATGGGTCTGGAAGGATCCACTATGGTGGTTCTGACATGGGTCTGGAAGGATCCACTATGGTGGTTCTGACATGGGTCTGGAAGGATCCACATGGTGGGTCTGACATGGGTCTGGAAGGATCCACCATGGTGGGTCTGACATGGGTCTGGAAGGATCCACTATGGCGATTCTGACATGGGTCTGGAAGGATTCACTATGGGAGGCCTGGTGGTTCTGACATGGGTTTGGAAGGATCCACATGGTGGGTCTGACATGGGTCTGGAAGGATCCACCATGGTGGGTCTGACATGGGTCTGGAAGGATCCACTATGGGAGGCCTGGTGGTTCTGACATGGGTCTGGAAGGATCCACCATGGTGGGTCTGACATGAGTCTGGAAGGATCCACTATAGCGGGTCTGACATGAGTCTGGAAGGATCCACATGGTGGGTCTGACATGGGTCTGGAAGGATCCACTATAGCGGTTCTGACATGGGTCTGGAAGGATCCACCATGGTGGGTCTGACATGAGTCTGGAAGGATCCACATGGTGGGTCTGACATGGGTCTGGAAGGATCCACATGGTGGGTCTGACATGGGTCTGGAAGGATCCACATGGCGGTTCTGACATGGGTCTGGAAGGATCCACTATGGCGGTTCTGACATGGGTCTGGAAGGATCCACTATGGCGGTTCTGACATGGGTCTGGAACGATCCACTATGGCGGTTCTGACATGGGTCTGGAAGGATCCACTATGGCGGTTCTGACATGGGTCTGGAAGGATCCACTATGGCGGTTCTGACATGGGTCTGGAAGGATCCACTATGGCGGTTCTGACATGGGTCTGGAAGGATCCACCATGGCGGTTCTGAAATGGGTCTGGAAGGATCCACTATGGCGGTTCTGACATGGGTCTTAACAGCAGCTCACTGCTCCGTTCACCTTTGGTTGTGTCTTTACTGAGGGACTCTGGTTAGGGGTTACTGTGGCCTGTGGAACCATCTCTCTCCTCGTGGCTTTGGTAGGTCTGGTGAACCACTGAAGGTTGGATTCGCCAGCCACAGGCCCACAGCAACCCTGTAAGCTTGGCTGGATCCAACCGGCAGAATCCAGCACTCTGCCCCTCAAAAAACAAAACAAGGCCTTTCCAAGGCTGTAGGCCTCAAGCCACTCAGCTTCCTCAGTAGAGATCCTCTGGGTCCAATTTTTTCCAAAGTTATCTAATAGGAATTTGGCGATTGGATTAGAAGTATATGCATATCAATAGAATGGGCGTATCGTTAACTTGAATTGGGACGCCCCATTTTAATCATGCCTCAGACTGTATCTGTCTATTCATGTCGACTCGAAGAACAACCATGTTTTCTGTAAATCCTTCAGCCCTTTCAAACAGCATCCATAGTGGTCCTTCTGTGGCTCAGTTGGTAGAGCATGGCGCTTGTAACGCCAGGGTAGTGGGTTCGATTCCCGGGATCACCCATACGTAGAATGTATGCACACATGACTGTTAGTCGCTTTGGATAAAAGCGTCAGCTAAATGGCATATATTATTATTATTATATATATTATCCTGGCCACCTTCTTGTTTAACGTTCAACAGAATTAGGTCAAAGGTGGCCTGTCAATGAGACAAAGTGCCCGAGGCAGTTGGGTGGGGGGTTCTGGGCGTATAGAGAGAGAATGGCTAAAGGGCGTAGCTGTGTATTTTGGTGACATAATGAAGAGAGAGAGAGAGAGCGCGAGAGAGAGAGAGAGAGAGAGAATGGGTGCTGACATCATGTTTTAACTCTTAGCTTTACCTCAAACGCACACACACACACACACACACACACACACACACACACACACACACACACACACACACACACACACACACACACACACACACACACACACACACACACACACACACACACACACACACACACACACACACACACACACACACACACACACACACACACACACACACACACACACACACAATTAAGATGGTCATCTGTAGATCCTATAGTCTGAGTATTGTCCTGTTCTGAAAGGGGATATGTTTTACCACAAGTCCAAGAGCAGACCACATCAAAACAATACCCTTCCTAATACTGGAAGTGTGGGAAGTTTCCTGCAATTCCCTAGAAAACCTGAGAAAACCAAAAAGGACAGGCATTGTGACTCCTGGTGAGGTGGAGTGACTGGGACAGGTATTGTGACTCCTGGTGATGTGGAGTGACTGGAACAGGCATTGTGACTGCTGGTGATGTGGAGTGACTGGGACAGGCTTTGTGACTCCTGGTGATGTGGAGTGACTGGAACAGGCATTGTGACTGCTGGTGATGTGGAGTGACTGGGACAGGCATTGTGACTGCTGGTGATGTGGAGTGACTGGGACAGGTCTTGTGACGGCTGGTGATGTGGAGTGACTGGGACAGGCTTTGAGACTGCTGGTGATGTGGAGTGACTGGGACAGGCCTTGAGACTGCTGGTGATGTGGAGTGACTGGGACAGGCCTTGTGACTGCTGGTGATGTGGAGTGACTGGGACAGGCCTTGAGACTGCTGGTGATGTGGAGTGACTGGGACAGGCCTTGAGACTGCTGGTGATGTGGAGTGACTGGGACAGGCATTGTGACTGCTGGTGATGTGGAGTGACTGGGACAGGCATTGTGACTGCTGGTGATGTGGAGTGACTGGAACAGGCATTGTGACTGCTGGTGATGTGGAGTGACTGGGACAGGTCTTGTGACTGCTGGTGATGTGGAGTGACTGGGACAGGCCTTGTGACTGCTGGTGATGTGGAGTGACTGGGACAGGCATTGTGACTGCTGGTGATGTGGAGTGACTGGGACAGGCCTTGTGACTGCTGGTGATGTGGAGTGACTGGGACAGGCCTTGAGACTGCTGGTGATGTGGAGTGACTGGGACAGGCATTGTGACTCCTGGTGATGTGGAGTGACTGCGACAGGCATTGTGACTGCTGGTGATGTGGAGTGACTGGGACAGGCATTGTGACTGCTGGTGATGTGGAGTGACTGGGACAGGCCTTGTGACTGCTGGTGATGTGGAGTGACTGGGACAGGCATTGTGACTGCTGGTGATGTGGAGTGACTGGGACAGGCATTGTGACTGCTGGTGATGTGGAGTGACTGGGACAGGCCTTGTGACTGCTGGTGATGTGGAGTGACTGGGACAGGCCTTGTGACTGCTGGTGATGTGGAGTGACTGGGACAGGTCTTGTGACGGCTGGTGATGTGGAGTGACTGGGACAGGCATTGTGACTGCTGGTGATGTGGAGTGACTGGGACAGACCTTGTGACTGCTGGTGATGTGGAGTGACTGGGACAGGCCTTGTGACTGCTGGTGATGTGGAGTGACTGGGACAGGCCTTGTGACTGCTGGTGATGTGGAGTGACTGGGACAGGCCTTGTGACTGGGACAGGCCTTGTGGCCCAATCTGCCCATCATAAGTTAGT
>NC_068448.1:5047691-5100191 GCF_023373465.1 Oncorhynchus keta | reverse complement strand
CAGTAAATATGAATAAAATTGAAAAAAAAAAATGTTTTATTGCATAGTGGAGCTGCATAAGTGTTGTGGAATTAGAGTATGAAAGAAAAAAATAGATGGAGGAAACACCTGTCTTCGGATTACATCTTCAAACTAAGGGCACCCGTGGTAATGGCATTCCTGACAGGGAGACGCGTCCATCATACATGATGATGTATACAGGTAAGATAGTATAGCATTACCTAGCTACATTTTCAGTTATTACACATTTATAATTTTGACAATAAATGGTTTCATTAGCAAGCTAGCTAATGTTACCCTTCTGACTTGTTAGCTAACATTACGTTTACGTGTGTGATGTTACACTTTGTTTACCTAGCTAGGTACATTGTTTAAAGTTAGCTGGCTGGCTCCCTAGTTGAGGTTATTATTTGTATTCCAGAGCCCTTTACTTTTCTAGTTAGAGTCTAATGTTAGCTAGCTAACATTGAACCTGAATAGTTAGCTCCTGGCATTGTTGGCGCTGTGTTCATTGTTGTTTAACTAGCAAACGTTAGCTGACTGGATCGTTAGATAACGCTTCGTGACGTGTGATCTTACACTTTGTTTACCTAGCTAGGGTCATTTTTTACCATGTTAGCTAGCTACAGTGGCTTGCGAAAGTATTCACTCCCCTTGGAATTTTTCCCATTTTGTTGCCATACAAACTGAAATTAAAATAGATTTTTTTGGGGGGGGGGGTTTGAATCAATTTATTTACACAACATGCCTACCACTTTGAAGATGCAAAATATGTTTTATTGTGAAACAAACAAGAAAATACTTGAACGTGCATAACTATTCACCCCCCCAAAGTCGATACTTTGTTAGAGCCACCTTTTGCAATTCAGCTGCAAGTCTCTTTGGGTACGTCTCTATAAGCTTGACACATATAGCCACTGGGATTTTCCCCCATTCTTCAAGCAAAACTGCTCCAGCTCCTTCAAGTTGGATGGGTTCCGCTAATGTGTACCTCAATCTTTAAATCATACCACAGATTCTCAATTGGATTGAGGACTGGCCTTTGACCAAGCCATTCCAAGACATTTAAATGTTTCCCCTTAAACCAGGGTCATTGTGCTGCTGGAAGGTGAACCTCCGTCCCAGTCTCAAATCTCTGGAAGACTGGAACAGGTTTCCCTCAAGAATGCCCCTGTATTTAGCGCCATCCATCATTCTTTCAATTCTGACCAGTTTCCCAGTCCCTGCCGATAAAAAACATCCCCACAACATGATGCTGCCACTACCATGCTTCACTGTGGGGATGATGTTCTCAGGGTGATGAGAGGTGTTGGCTTTGCGCCAGACCCAGACATAGCGTTTTCCTTGATGGCCAAAAAGCTACATTTGAGTCTCATTTGCCCAGAGTTTTGCCCTTCTTCCATATGTTTGGGGAGTCTCCAAATGCCGTTTGGTGAACACCAAACGTGTTTGCTTATTTTTTTTCTTTAAGCAACAGCATTTTTCTGGCCACTCTTCTGGAAAGCCCGGCTCTGAGGAGTATATGTCTTAAAGTGGTCCTATGGACAGATACTCCAATCTCCGCTGTGGAGCTTTGCAGCTCCTTCAGGGTTATCTTTGGTCTCTTTGTTGCCTCTCTGATTAATACCCTCCTTGCCTGGTCTGTGAGTTTTGATGAGCGGCCCTCTCTTGGCAGGTTTGTTGTGGTGCCATATTCTTTCCATTTTTAATAATGGATTTAATGATGCTCCATGGGATTTTCAAAGTTTCTGATATTTTTTATAACCCAACCCTGATCTGTACTTCTCCACAACTTTGTCCCTGACCTGTTTGGAGAGCTTCTTGGTCTTCATGGTGCCGCTTGCTTGGTGGTGCCCTTTCCTTAGCAGGCTCTGGGGCCTTTCAGAACAGGTGTGTATATACTGAGATCATGTGACACTTAGATTGCACAAAGGTGGACTTTATTTAACTAATTATATAACTTCTGAAGGTAATTAGTTGCACTAGATCTTATTTAGGGACTTCATAGCTAAGGGGGTGAATACATATGCAGAGGGGGTGAATACATATGCACAAACCACTTTTCAAACCATGAAGTAGACTTCTTCATACCTACCGCCACTACAATAGTGGAAGACCGTGACTGGTAGTAAAACCACTACAGACTCTCTCGACACCAATTCTGACTGACCTCCAGGCATTGACTTGAAAATTACCTGACTACGTCAGACTCATTCTGAACAAGTTGTAATCTGCCAGGATACTTGGTTTCCTTCCCTTGACATGTGTGCTTGTGTAAGTATAAACACACATGCACAACGGAACATCCAATTAGGATTTATGCTAGGATCACATAAGGGTCCGAGCATAATACTAGCCTTAGTAAAGTTGAACAGCACCAGTTTTCTTCCCAGAAGGCCATAGGTCATCCCTGTAGACTGCCCAAAACTTGTGCCTCACAGCTGTCGACTTATCATATAGTTATCAACTTGGGATAGTACCCTAAGCAACACCCTGCAAATTAGGAAAGCCCTAGATATGACATTAGACAATGCCATGATAGGGTCATTTTGCCAAGACCATGGACGTATATAGAATACAGTCCAATTAGATGATTAAGGTGGCATAACTATATGCCACCTTTTGTTTATATATATATATATGAAACCTTTTGTTTCATTTTCTTCGGCACGTAGAAAGTGATAGAGCCATTAACAACGTCCACATACAACCATCAGTTAGTGCCACAATGCCGCTCATTTGGGAGGAAATGTAATGATATATTTCATGAGTGTGCGTGTGTTGTTAGCATCTGCCTAAGTTACTGCCCAGATCTTCCAGTTTGGACGACCAGATGACGGGTCCCGAACGACGATCTCAATCTGGACATCCGCTGCCCAGCCATGGAGCGGACTTCTTCCTTTGCAGACACCCTACCCGGGTCGACCACCAGATGGGGACCACATCGGTCGTCCACAACCAGGACAACCCATGGTAATTTTTATGTTGGTTTGCAACATGCAGGTTAATCGCAAGATTGAATCCAACATGGGGGGACTGTCATCAAATCAAATCAAATCAAATCAAATTTATTTATATAGCCCTTCGTACATCAGCTGATATCTCAAAGTGCTGTACAGAAACCCAGCCTAAAACCCCAAACAGCAAACAATGCAGGTGTAAAAGCACGGTGGCTAGGAAAACTCCCTAGAAAGGCCAAAACCTAGGAAGAAACCTAGAGAGGAACCGGCTATGTGGGGGTGGCCAGTCCTCTCTGGCTGTGCCGGGTAGAGATTATAACAGAACATGACCAAGATGTTCAAATGTTCATAAATGACCAGCATGGTCGAATAATAATAAGGCAGAACAGTTGAAACTGCAGCAGCAGCACAGTCAGGTGGACTGGGGACAGCAAGGAGCCTTCATGTCAGGTAGTCCTGGGGCACGGTCCTAGGGCTCAGGTCAGTTGAAACTGGAGCAGGAGCATGGCCAGGTGGACTGGGGACAGCAAGGAGTCCTCATGTCAGGTAGTCCTGGGACATGGTCCTAGGGCTCAGGTCCTCCGAGAGAGAGAAAGAAAGAGAGAAGGAGAGAATTAGAGAACGCACACTTAGATTCACACAGGACACCGAATAGGACAGGAGAAGTACTCCAGATATAACAAACTGACCCTAGCCCCCGACACATAAACTACTGCAGCATAAATACTGGAGGCTGAGACAGGAGGGGTCAGGAGACACTGTGGCCCCATCCGAGGACACCCCGGACAGGGCCAAACAGGAAGGATATAACCCCACCCACTTTGCCAAAGCACATCCCCCACACCACTAGAGGGATATCTTCAACCACCAACTTACCATCCCGAGACAAGGCCGAGTATAGCCCACAAAGATCTCCGCCACGGTACAACCCAGGGGGCAACCCAGCCAGGCCGACCACAACAGTGAATCAACCCACCCAGGTGACGCACCCCCCCCCAGGGACGGCACGAGAGAGCCCCAGCAAGCCAGTGACTCAGCCCCGTAACAGGGTTAGAGGCAGAGAATCCCAGTGGAAAGAGGGGAACCGGCCAGGCAGAGACAGCAAGGGCGGTTCGTTGCTCCAGAGCCTTTCCGTTCACCTTCCCACTCCTGGGCCAGACTACACTCAATCATATGACCCACTGAAGAGATGAGTCTTCAGTAAAGACTTAAAGGTTGAGACCGAGTTTGCGTCTCTGACATGGGTAGGCAGACCGTTCCATAAAAATGGAGCTCTATAGGAGAAAGCCCTGCCTCCAGCTGTTTGCTTAGAAATTCTAGGGACAATTAGGAGGCCTGCGTCTTGTGACCGTAGCGTACGTGTAGGTATGTACGGCAGGACCAAATCAGAGAGGTAGGTAGGAGCAAGCCCATGTAATGCTTTGTAGGTTAGCAGTAAAACCTTGAAATCAGCCCTTGCTTTGACAGGAAGCCAGTGTAGAGAGCTAGCACTGGAGTAATATGATCAAATTTTTTGGTTCTAGTCAGGATTCTAGCAGCCGTATTTAGCACTAACTGAAGTTTATTTAGTGCTTTATCCGGGTAGCCGGAAAATAGAGCATTGCAGTAGTCTAACCTAGAAGTGACAAAAGCATGGATTAATTTTTCTGCATCATTTTTGGACAGAAAGTTTCTGATTTTTGCAATGTTACGTAGATGGAAAAAAGCTGTCCTCGAAATGGTCTTGATATGTTCTTCAAAAGAGAGATCAGGGTCCAGAGTAACGCCGAGGTCCTTCACAGTTTTATTTGAGACGACTGTACAACCATTAAGATTAATTGTCAGATTCAACAGAAGATCTCTTTGTTTCTTGGGACCTAGAACAAGCATCTCTGTTTTGTCCGAGTTTAATAGTAGAAAGTTTGCAGCCATCCACTTCCTTATGTCTGAAACACATGCTTCTAGCGAGGGCAATTTTGGGGCTTCACCATGTTTCATTGAAATGTACAGCTGTGTGTCATCCGCATAGCAGTGAAAGTTTACATTATGTTTTCGAATAACATCCCCAAGAGGTAAAATATATAGTGAAAACAATAGTGGTCCTAAAACAGAACCTTGAGGAACACCGAAATGTACAGTTGATTTGTCAGAGGACAAACCATTCACAGAGACAAACTGATATCTTTCCGACAGATAAGATCTAAACCAGGCCAGAACTTGTCCGTAGACCAATTTGGGTTTCCAATCTCTCCAAAAGAATGTGGTGATCGATGGTATCAAAAGCAGCACTAAGATCTAGGAGCACGAGAACAGATGCAGAGCCTCGGTCCGATGCCATTAAAATGTCATTTACCACCTTCACAAGTGCCGTCTCAGTGCTATGATGGGGTCTAAAACCAGACTGAAGCATTTCGTATACATTGTTTGTCTTCAGGAAGGCAGTGAGTTGCTGCGCAACAGCCTTCTCTAAAATCTTTGAGAGGAATGGAAGATTCGATATAGGCCGATAGTTTTTATATTTTCTGGGTCAAGGTTTGGCTTTTTCAAGAGAGGCTTTATTACTGCCACTTTTAGTGAGTTTGGTACACATCCAGTGGATAGAGAGCCGTTTATTATGTTCAACATAGGAGGGCCAAGCACAGGAAGCAGCTCTTTCAGTAGTTTAGTTGGAATAGGGTCCAGTATACAGCTTGAAGGTTTAGAGGCCATGATTATTTTCATCATTGTGTCAAGAGATATAGTACTAAAACACTTGAGCGTCTCTCTTGATCCTAGGTCCTGGCAGAGTTGTGCAGACTCAGGACAACTGAGGTTTGGAGGAATACGCAGGTTTAAAGAGGAGTCCGTAATTTGCTTTCTAATAATCATAATCTTTTCCTCAAAGAAGTTCATGAATTTATCACTGCTAAAGTGAAAGTCATCCTCTCTTGGGGAATGCTGCTTTTTAGTTAGCTTTGCCACAGTATCAAAAAGGAATTTCGGATTGTTCTTATTTTCCTCAATTAAGTTAGAAAAATAGGACGATCGAGCAGCAGTAAGGGCTCTTCGGTACTGCACGGTACCGTCCTTCCAAGCTAGTCGGAAGACTTCCAGTTTGGTGTGGCGCCATTTCCGTTCCAATTTTCTGGAAGCTTGCTTCAGAGCTCGGGTATTTTCTGTGTACCAGGGAGCTAGTTTCTTATGAGACATTTTTTTAGTTTTTAGGGGTGCAACTGCATCTAGGGTATTGCGCAAGGTTAAATTGAGATCCTCAGTTAGGTGGTTAACGGATTTTTGTCCTCTGGCGTCCTTGGGTAGGCAGAGGAGTCTGGAAGGGCATCAAGGAATCTTTGTGTTGTCTGTGAATTTATAGCACGACTTTTGATGTTCCTTGGTTGGGGTCTGAGCAGATTATTTGTTGCAATTGCAAACGTAATAAAATGGTGGTCCGATAGTCCAGGATTATGAGGAAAACATTAAGATCCACAACATTTATTCCATGGGACAAAACTAGGTCCAGCGTATGACTGTGACAGTGAGTGGGTCCAGAGACATGTTGGACAAAACCCACTGAGTCGATGATGGCTCCAAAAGCCTTTTTGGAGTGGGTCTGTGGACTTTTCCATGTGAATATTAAAGTCACCAAAGATTAGAATATTATCTGCAATGACTACAAGGTCTGATAGGAATTCAGGGAACTCAGTGAGAAACGCTGTATATGGCCCAGGAGGCCTGTAAACAGTAGCTATAAAAAGTGATTGAGTAGGCTGCATAGATTTCATGACTAGAAGCTCAAAAGACGAAAACGTCATTTTTTTTTTTGTAAATTGAAATTTGCTATCGTAAATGTTAGCAACACCTCCGCCTTTGCGGGATGCACGGGGGATATGGTCACTAGTGTAGCCAGGAGGTGAGGCCTCATTTAACACAGTAAATTCATCAGGCTTAAGCCATGTTTCAGTCAGGCCAATCACATCAAGATTATGATCAGTGATTAGTTCATTGACTATAATTGCCTTTGAAGTAAGGGATCTAACATTAAGTAGCCCTATTTTGAGATGTGAGGTATCATGATCTCTTTCAGTAATGACAGGAATGGAGGTTGTCTTTATCCTAGTGAGATTGCTAAGGCGAACACCGCCATGTTTAGTTTTGCCCAACCTAGGTCGAGGCACAGACACGGTCTCAATGGTGATAGCTGAGCTGACTACACTGACTATGCTAGTGGCAGACTCCACTATGCTGGCAGGCTGGCTAATAGCCTGCTGCCTGCTGTCATGACGTTGGCCTGGGGGTAGGTTTATGACAGTCATAAATACCTCTTCCCCCCTTTTCTCTGCTCTAACCTACTGAGGTTACATTTAAAAAAAACCTTGGTTAACATAGAGATTCTGGGAACATCAGAAGGTGGGGGGAAATTAACTATGGTATGAACTTTGAACTCTTATTCACGACAGAAGTGTTGAGTTGAGTTAGCGACCGCAGCTGCAAACGCAGGTTAGGAAGGAACAGACAGAGTAACCCATCTACCACACAACGACGTTACTACAACTTATTCAAGTGACCACCAGAGACATTCTTCAAAGGACAGAGGACTCGGTTTGGCAACACGGTCTTTCATCTACCACCAACCTACTGAAACGCAGCTCAGAGTAAATATTTATTGCATTTTCCTTTTCCAAATGGGCGGTAATTTAGAATGCATAAGATATTTTATTTACGATAGCACAGCTTCTCCCTGTGTTCCTCAGTCTTCCCGCTCTTTCACTGAACCCAACCCCCATTCTTTGTGTAACCAGCTGTCATATCTGCTCTGGATAAGATACTGTATTTACAACAGCTTCCCGTTTGCTCCTGTCTTCCTGGTCTTTCACTCAAACCCCGCCCCTCTTTCTTTGTGTAACAAGCTGTCATATCTGTTCTGCTCGCGAGGGACGTTTTTCTATGACATAGAGAATTATCCAGGTATAATTAATTCTTTGTGAATTATATGTATGTGAATTCTGTGTGATTAGTTATGTCACACTCTGACGATTATTTGAGTTGTTTGTTTCTATGTTTTGTTTGGTCAGGGTGTGATATGAGTGGGCATTCTATGTTGCATGTCTAGTTAGTCTGTTTCTATGTGTTTTGGCCTGATATGGTTCTCAATCAGTGGCAGGTGTTTGTCGTTATCTCTGATTGGGAACCATATTTAGGTAGCCTGTTTTGTATTGTGGTTGGTGGGTTATTGTCTATGTTATGTTGCATGTTTGCACAGAGTTTCAATAGCATCATGTTCGTCTTGTTAGTTAGTTTGTTTGTTTTGTTTGGTGTATTTCGTGTTTTTTCATCAATCGTTAAAGTATGCATTCACACAACTCTGCGCTTTGGTCTACTCAATACGACGATCGTGACAAGTTAGGTATTTAGTACATAAATAATTAAACCCAATTTTGTATTGCTGATTCAAATTGTTAGCCAGGGTTCTTGCAGATAACCAAGAATGTACAACTTTCAGATGAGACTGAAGTAAGATGAAGATTAATGTTGACTGCTATGGATGTAAAATACTACTAGGTCTTTAAGAGTTTATTCGGAAGATAACAGCTCTATAAATATTATTTCATGGTCCCCCGACTCTCTAGTTAATTACATTTACATGATTAGCTCAATCAGTTGATATTAATTACGGATAAATTATTTTATAGAATAGCAGGTCTTATCAATTAATCCGGCAAAAGACACGACAACAGCTGACCCTGGAACTGTCCCTGTATATAGCTACTGACCCTGGAACTGTCCCTGTATATAACTACTGACCCTGGAACTGTCCCTGTATATAACTACTGACCCTGGAACTGTCCCTGTATATAACTACTGACCCCCTGTATATAGCTACTGACCCTGGAACTGTCCCTGTATATAGCGACTGACCCTGGAACTGTCCCTGTATATAACTACTGACCCTGGAACAGTCCCTGTATATAACTACTGACCCTGGAACTGTCCCTGTATATAACTACTGACCCTGGAACTGTCCCTGTATATAGCTACTGACCCTGGAACTGTCCCTGTATATAGCTACTGACCCTGGAACTGTCCCTGTATATAACTAC
This sequence comes from Oncorhynchus keta, assembly GCF_023373465.1. Lineage (NCBI taxonomy): Eukaryota > Metazoa > Chordata > Actinopteri > Salmoniformes > Salmonidae > Oncorhynchus > Oncorhynchus keta. Next base: position 5,091,175 of record NC_068448.1, on the reverse strand, counting down.
TGACCCTGGAACTGTCCCTGTATATAACTACTGACCCTGGAACTGTCCCTGTATATAACTACTGACCCTGGAACTGACCCTGTATATAACTACTGACCGTGGAGTTGACCCTGTACATAACTACTGACCCTGTATATAACTACTGACCCTGGAACTGTCCCTGTATATAGCGACTGACCATGGAACTGTCCCTGTATATAGCTACTGACCCTGGAACTGTCCCTGTATATAGCGACTGACCATGGAACTGTCCCTGTATATAACTACTGACCCTGGAACTGTCCCTGTATATAACTACTGACCCTGTAACTAACCCTGACCCTGAACTGTCCCTGTATATAACTACTGACCCTGGAACTGTCCTGTATATAACTACTGACCCTGGAACTGTCCCTGTATATAACTACTGACCCTGGAACTGTCCCTGTATATAACTACTGTCCCTGGAACTGTCCCTGTATATAACTACTGACCCTGGAACTGTCCCTGTATATACTGACCCTGTATATAGCTACTGACCCTGTATATAACTACTGACCCTGGAACTGTCCCTGTATATAACTACTGACCCTGGAACTGTCCCTGTATATATCTACTGACCCTGTATATACCTACTGACCCTGTACATAACTACTGACCCTGGAACTGTCCCTGTATATAACTACTGACCCTGTATATAACTACTGACCCTGGAACTGTCCCTGTATATAACTACTGACCCTGTATATAGCTACTGACCCTGGAACTGTCCCTGTATATAGCTACTGACCCTGGAACTGTCCCTGTATATAACTACTGACCCTGGAACAGTCCCTGTATATAACTACTGACCCTGGAACTGTCCCTGTATATAACTACTGACCCTGGAACTGTCCCTGTATATATCTACTGACCTTGGAACTGTCCCTGTATATAACTACTGACCCTGGAACTGTCCCTGTATATAACTACTGACCCTGGAACTGTCCCTGTATATAACTACTGACCCTGGAACTGTCCCTGTATATAACTACTGACCCTGGAACTGACCCTGTATATAACTACTGACCGTGGAGTTGACCCTGTATATAACTACTGACCCTGTATATAACTACTGACCCTGGAACTGTCCCTGTATATAGCTACTGACCCTGAACTGTCCCTGTATATAGCGACTAACCATGGAACTGTCCCTGTATATAACTACGGACCCTGGAACTGACCCTGTATATAACTACTGACCGTGGAGTTGACCCTGTACATAACTACTGACCCTGTATATAACTACTGACCCTGGAACTGTCCCTGTATATAACTACTGACCCTGTATATAGCTACTGACCCTGGAACTGTCCCTGTATATAGCTACTGACCCTGGAACTGTCCCTGTATATAACTACTGACCCTGGAACAGTCCCTGTATATAACTACTGACCCTGGAACTGTCCCTGTATATAACTACTGACCCTGGAACTGTCCCTGTATATATCTACTGACCTTGGAACTGTCCCTGTATATAACTACTGACCCTGGAACTGTCCCTGTATATAACTATTGACCCTGGAACTGTCCCTGTATATAACTACTGACCCTGGAACTGTCCCTGTATATAACTACTGACCCTGGAACTGACCCTGTATATAACTACTGACCGTGGAGTTGACCCTGTACATAACTACTGACCCTGTATATAACTACTGACCCTGGAACTGTCCCTGTATATAGCGACTGACCATGGAACTGTCCCTGTATATAACTACTGACCCTGGAACTGACCCTGTATATAACTACTGACCGTGGAGTTGACCCTGTACATAACTACTGACCCTGTATATAACTACTGACCCTGGAACTGTCCCTGTATATAGCTACTGACCCTGGAACTGTCCCTGTATATAGCGACTGACCATGGAACTGTCCCTGTATATAACTACTGACCCTGGAACTGTCCCTGTATATAACTACTGACCCTGGAACTGTCCCTGTATATAACTACTGACCCTGTATATAGCTACTGACCCTGGAACTGTCCCTGTATATAACTGACCCTGGAACTGTCCCTGTATATAACTACTGACCCTGGAACAGTCCCTGTATATAACTACTGACCCTGGAACTGTCCCTGTATATAACTACTGACCCTGGAACTGTCCCTGTATATATCTACTGACCCTGGAACTGTCCCTGTATATAACTACTGACCCTGGAACTGTCCCTGTATATAACTACTGACCCTGGAACTGTCCCTGTATATAACTACAGACCCTGGAACTGTCCCTGTATATAACTACTGACCCTGGAACTGACCCTGTATATAACTACTGACCGTGGAGTTGACCCTGTATATAACTACTGACCCTGTATATAACTACTGACCCTGGAACTGTCCCTGTATATAGCTACTGACCCTGGAACTGTCCCTGTATATAGCTACTGACCATGGAACTGTCCCTGTATATAACTACTGACCCTGGAACTGACCCTGTATATAACTACTGACCGTGGAGTTGACCCTGTACATAACTACTGACCCTGTATATAACTACTGACCCTGGAACTGTCCCTGTATATAGCTACTGACCCTGGAACTGTCCCTGTATATAACTACTGACCATGGAACTGTCCCTGTATATAACTACTGACCCTGGAACTGTCCCTGTATATAACTACTGACCCTGGAACTGTCCCTGTATATAACTACTGTCCCTGTATATAACTACTGACCCTGGAACTGTCCCTGTATATAACTACTGACCCTGGAACTGTCCCTGTATATAACTACTGACCCTGGAACTGTCCCTGTATATAACTACTGTCCCTGTATATAACTACTGACCCTGGAACTGTCCCTGTATATATCTACTGACCCTGTATATAGCTACTGACCCTGTATATAACTACTGACCCTGGAACTGTCCCTGTATATAACTACTGACCCTGGAACTGTCCCTGTATATATCTACTGACCCTGTATATAGCTACTGACCCTGTATATAACTACTGATCCTGGATATAACTACTGTCCCTGTATATAACTACTGACCCTGTATATAACTACTGACCCTGTATATAACTACTGACCCTGTATATAGCTACTGACCCTGGAACTGTCCCTGTATATAGCTACTGACCCTGGAACTGTCCCTGTATATAACTACTGACCCTGGAACAGTCCCTGTATATAACTACTGACCCTGGAACTGTCCCTGTATATAACTACTGACCCTGGAACTGTCCCTGTATATATCTACTGACCTTGGAACTGTCCCTGTATATAACTACTGACCCTGGAACTGTCCCTGTATATAACTACTGACCCTGGAACTGTCCCTGTATATAACTACTGACCCTGGAACTGTCCCTGTATATAACTACTGACCCTGGAACTGACCCTGTATATAACTACTGACCGTGGAGTTGACCCTGTACATAACTACTGACCCTGTATATAACTACTGACCCTGGAACTGTCCCTGTATATAGCTACTGACCCTGGAACTGTCCCTGTATATAGCGACTGACCATGGAACTGTCCCTGTATATAACTACTGACCCTGGAACTGACCCTGTATATAACTACTGACCGTGGAGTTGACCCTGTACATAACTACTGACCCTGTATATAACTACTGACCCTGGAACTGTCCCTGTATATAGCTACTGACCCTGGAACTGTCCCTGTATATAGCGACTGACCATGGAACTGTCCCTGTATATAACTACTGACCCTGGAACTGTCCCTGTATATAACTACTGACCCTGGAACTGTCCCTGTATATAACTACTGTCCCTGTATATAACTACTGACCCTGGAACTGTCCCTGTATATATCTACTGACCCTGGAACTGTCCCTGTATATAACTACTGACCCTGGAACTGTCCCTGTATATAACTACTGTCCCTGTATATAACTACTGACCCTGGAACTGTCCCTGTATATATCTACTGACCCTGTATATAGCTACTGACCCTATATAACTACTGACCCTGGAACTGTCCCTGTATATAACTACTGACCCTGGAACTGTCCCTGTATATATCTACTGACCCTGTATATACCTACTGACCCTGTACATAACTACTGACCCTGGAACTGTCCCTGTATATAACTACTGACCCTGTATATAACTACTGACCCTGGAACTGTCCCTGTATATAACTACTGACCCTGGAACTGACCCTGTATATAACTACTGACCCTGGAACTGACCCTGTATATAACTACTGACCCTGGAACTGTCCCTGTATATAACTACTGACCCTGGAACTGTCCCTGTATATAGCTACTGACCCTGGAACTGTCCCTGTATATAACGACTGACCCTGGAACTGTCCCTGTATATAACTACTGACCCTGGAACTGTCCCTGTATATAGCTACTGACCCTGTATATAACTACTGACCCTGGAACTGTCCCTGTATATAGCGACTGACCCTGGAACTGTCCCTGTATATAACTACTGACCCTGGAACTGACCCTGTATATAACTACTGACCCTGGAACTGTCCCTGTATATAGCGACTGACCCTGGAACTGTCGTTGTATATAACTACTGTCCCTGTATATAACTACTGACCCTTTATATAGCTACTGACCCTGTATATAACTACTGACCCTGTATATAACTACTGATCCTGTATATAACTACTGACCCTGTATATAACTACTGACCCTGTATATAACTACTGACCCTGTATATAACTACTGACCCTGTATATAACTACTGACCCTGTATATAACTACTGACCCTGTATATAACTACTGATCCTGTATATAACTACTGACCCTGGAACTGTCCCTGTATATAACTACTGATCCTGTATATAACTACTGATCCTGTATATAACTACTGAACCTGTATATAACTACTGACCCTGGAACTGTCCCTGTATATAACTACTGTCCCTGGAACTGTCCCTGTATATAGCTACTGACCCTGTCCCTGTATATAACTACTGACCCTGGAACTGACCCTGTATATAACTACTGATCCTGTATATAACTACTGACCCTGTATATAACTACTGACCCTGTATATAACTACTGATCCTGTATATAACTACTGACCCTGTATATAGCTACTGTCCCTGTATATAACTACTGATCCTGTATATAACTACTGACCCTGTATATAACTACTGACCCTGTATATAACTACTGATCCTGTATATAACTACTGACCCTGGAACTGTCCCTGTATATAACTACTGATCCTGTATATAACTACTGATCCTGTATATAACTACTGAACCTGTATATAACTACTGATCCTGTATATAACTACTGACCCTGTATATAACTACTGTCCCTGGAACTGTCCCTGTATATAACTACTGACCCTGTATATAACTACTGACCCTGGAACTGTCCCTGTATATAACTACTGACCCTGTATATAACTACTGACCCTGTATATAACTACTGACCCTGTATATAGCTACTGTCCCTGTATATAGCTACTGACCCTGTATATAACTACTGACCCTGTATATAACTACTGACCCTGTATATAACTACTGACCCTGTATATAACTACTGATCCTGTATATAACTACTGACCCTGGAACTGTCCCTGTATATAACTACTGACCCTGTATATAACTACTGACCCTGGAACTGTCCCTGTATATAACTACTGATCCTGTATATAACTACTGACCCTGTATATAACTACTGATCCTGTATATAACTACTGACCCTGTATATAACTACTGATCCTGTATATAACTACTGACCCTGTATATAGCTACTGTCCCTGTATATAGCTACTGACCCTGTATATAACTACTGACCCTGTATATAACTACTGACCCTGTATATAACTACTGTCCCTGTATATAACTACTGACCCTGTATATAACTACTGACCCTGTATATAACTACTGACCCTGTATATAACTACTGACCCTGTATATAACTACTGACCCTGGAACTGTCCCTGTATATAACTACTGACCCTGTATATAACTACTGACCCTGTATATAACTACTGACCCTGTATATAACTACTGACCCTGTATATAACTACTGACCCTGTATATAACTACTGACCCTGTATATAACTACTGATTCTGTATATAACTACTGACCCTGTATATAACTACTGACCCTGTAATAACTACTGACCCTGTATATAACTACTGACCCTGGAACTGTCCCTGTATATAACTACTGACCCTGGAACTGTCCCTGTACATAACTACTGTCCCTGTCCCTGTATAACTACTGACCCTGTATATAACTACTGTCCCTGTATATAACTACTGTCCCTGTATATAACTACTGACCCTGTATATAACTACTGACCCTGTATATAACTACTGATTCTGATATAACTACTGACCCTGTATATAACTACTGACCCTGTATATAACTACTGACCCTGGAACTGTCCCTGTATATAACTACTGACCCTGGAACTGTCCCTGTATATAACTACTGTCCCTGGAACTGTCCCTGTATATAACTACTGACCCTGTATATAACTACTGATTCTGTATATAACTACTGACCCTGTATATAACTACTGACCCTGTATATAACTACTGACCCTGTAATAACTACTGTCCCTGTATATAGCTACTGACCCTGGAACTGTCCCTGTATATAACTACTGTCCCTGGAACTGTCCCTGTATATAACTTCTGACCCTGTATATAACTACTGACCCTGTATATAACTACTGTCCCTGTATATAACTACTGACCCTGTATATAACTACTGTCCCTGGAACTGTCCCTGTATATAACTACTGACCCTGTATATAACTACTGACCCTGGAACTGTCCCTGTATATAACTACTGACCCTGGAACTGTCCCTGTATATAACCACTGACCCTGTATATAACTACATGACCCTGGAACTGTCCCTGTATATAACTACTGACCCTGTATATAACTACTGACCCTGGAACTGTCCCTGTATATAACTACTGACCCTGTATATAACTACTGACCCTGGAACTGTCCCTGTATATAACTACTGACCCTGGAACTGTCCCTGTATATAACTACTGACCCTGGAACTGTCCCTGTATATAACTACTGACCCTGTATATAACTACTGACCCTGTATATAGCTACTGACCCTGTATATAACTACTGACCCTGGAACTGTCCCTGTATATAACTACTGACCCTGGAACTGTCCCTGTATATAACTACTGACCCTGGAACTGTCCCTGTATATAACTACTGACCCTGGAACTGTCCCTGTATATAACTACTGACCCTGGAACTGTCCCTGTATATAGCTACTGACCCTGGAACTGTCCCTGTATATAACTACTGACCCTGGAACTGTCCCTGTATATAACTACTGACCCTGGAACTGTCCCTGTATATAACTACTGACCCTGGAACTGTCCCTGTATATAGCTACTGACCCTGGAACTGTCCCTGTATATAACTACTGACCCTGGAACTGTCCCTGTATATAACTACTGACCCTGGAACTGTCCCTGTATATAACTACTGACCCTGGAACTGTCCCTGTATATAACTACTGACCCTGGAACTGTCCCTGTATATAACTACTGACCCTGTATATAACTACTGACCCTGGAACTGTCCCTGTATATAACTACTGACCCTGTATATAACTACTGACCCTGGAACTGTCCCTGTATATAACTACTGACCCTGTATATAACTACTGACCCTGGAACTGTCCCTGTATATAACTACTGACCCTGTATATAACTACTGACCCTGGAACTGTCCCTGTATATAACTACTGACCCTGGAACTGTCCCTGTATATAACTACTGACCCTGGAACTGTCCCTGTATATAACTACTGACCCTGGAACTGTCCCTGTATATAACTACTGACCCTGGAACTGACCCTGTATATAACTACTGACCCTGGAACTGTCCCTGTATATAACTACTGTCCCTGGAACTGTCCCTGTATATAACTTCTGACCCTGGAACTGTCCCTGTACATAACTGCCTTCTTATTCTTATTTTCAATTGTGTGTCAGGATAACTACATGTGTCAGGATAACTACACATGTCAGGATAACTACATGTGTCAGGATAACTACACATGTCAGGATAACTACACATGTCAGGATAACTACATGTGTCAGGATAACTACATGTGTCAGGATAACTACACATGTCAGGATAACTACACATGTCAGGATAACTACATGTGTCAGGATAACTACACATGTCAGGATAACTACATGTGTCAGGCTAACTACATGTGTCAGGATAACTACATGTCAGGATAACTACATGTGTCAGGATAACTACATGTGTCAGGATAACTACATGTGTCAGGCTAACTACATGTTTCAGGATAACTACATGTCAGGATAACTACATGTGTCAGGATAACTACATGTGTCAGGATAACTACATGTCAGGATAACTACATGTCAGGATAACTACACATGTCAGGCTAACTACATATTCAGGATAACTACATGTCAGGATAACTACACGTGTCAGGCTAACTACATGTCAGGATAACGACATGTCAGGATAACTACATGTGTCAGGATAACTACATGTGTCAGGATAACTACACATGTCAGGATAACTACATGTGTCAGGATAACTACATGTGTCAGGATAACTACATGTGTCAGGCTAACTACATGTCAGGATAACTACATGTGTCAGGATAACTACATGTGTCAGGCTAACTACATGTGTCAGGATAACTACATGTGTCAGGATAACTACATGTCAGGATAACTACATGTGTCAGGATAACTACATGTGTCAGGATAACTACACATGTCAGGATAACTACACATGTCAGGATAACTACACATGTCAGGATAACTACACATGTCAGGATAACTACATGTGTCAGGATAACTACACATGTCAGGATAACTACATGTGTCAGGCTAACTACATGTTTCAGGATAACTACATGTCAGGATAACTACATGTGTCAGGATAACTACATGTGTCAGGATAACTACATGTCAGGATAACTACATGTCAGGATAACTACACATGTCAGGCTAACTACATATTCAGGATAACTACATGTCAGGATAACTACACGTGTCAGGCTAACTACATGTCAGGATAACGACATGTCAGGATAACTACATGTGTCAGGATAACTACATGTGTCAGGCTAACTACATGTGTCAGGCTAACTACATGTGTCACGCTAACTACATGTGTCAGGATAACTACATGTGTCAGGCTAACTACATGTGTCCGGCTAACTACATGTCAGGATAACTACATGTGTCAGGCTAACTACATGTGTCCGGCTAACTACATGTCAGGATAACTACATGTGTCAGGATAACTACATGTCAGGATAACTACATGTGTCAGGATAACTACACATGTCAGGATAACTACATGTCAGGATAACGACATGTCAGGATAACTACACGTGTCAGGATAACTACATGTCAGGATAACTACATGTGTCAGGATAACTACACATGTCAGGATAACTACATGTCAGGATAACGACATGTCAGGATAACTACACGTGTCAGGATAACTACATGTCAGGATAACTACATGTGTCAGGCTAACTACATGTGTCAGGCTAACTACATGTGTCACGCTAACTACACGTGTAAGGATAACTACATGTCAGGATAACGACATATCAGGATAACTACACGTGTCAGGCTAACTACATGTGTCAGGCTAACTACATGTGTCAGGCTAACTACATGTGTCAGGCTAACTACATGTCAGGATAACTACATGTCAGGATAACTACACATGTCAGGCTAACTACATGTGTCCGGCTAACTACATGTCAGGATAACTACATGTCAGGATAACTACATGTGTCAGGCTAACTACATGTGTCAGGCTAACTACATGTGTCAGGCTAACTACATGTGTCAGGCTAACTACATGTGTCAGGATAACTACATGTCAGGATAACTACATGTGTCAGGCTAACTACATGTGTCAGGATAACTACATGTCAGGATAACTACACATGTCAGGCTAACTACATGTGTCAGGATAACTACATGTGTCAGGATAACTACATGTCCGGATAACTACATGTCAGGATAACTACATGTGTCAGGATAACTACATGTGTCAGGATAACTACATGTGTCAGGCTAACTACATGTGTCAGGATAACTACATGTCAGGATAACTACATGTGTCAGGATAACTACATGTGTCAGGCTAACTACATGTGTCAGGCTAACTACATGTGTCAGGATAACTACATGTGTCAGGCTAACTACATGTGTCAGGCTAACTACATGTGTCAGGATAACTACATGTGTCAGGCTAACTACATGTGTCAGGCTAACTACATGTGTCAGGATAACTACATGTGTCAGGCTAACTACATGTGTCAGGATAACTACACGTGTCAGGATAACTACATGTCAGGATAACTACACGTGTCAGGCTAACTACATGTGTCAGGCTAACTACACGTGTCAGGATAACTACATGTCAGGATAACGACATATCAGGATAACTACACGTGTCAGGATAACTACATGTCAGGATAACTACACGTGTCAGGCTAACTACATGTGTCAGGCTAACTACACGTGTCAGGCTAACTACATGTCAGGATAACTACATATTCAGGATAACTACATGTGTCAGGATAACTACATGTGTCAGGATAACTACATGTGTCAGGCTAACTACATGTGTCAGGCTAACTACATGTCAGGATAACTACATGTCAGGATAACTCAGGGCTAACTACATGTGTCAGGCTAACTACACGTGTCAGGATAACTACATGTGTCAGGCTAACTACATGTGTCAGGCTAACTACATGTGTCAGGATAACTACATGTCAGGATAACGACATATCAGGATAACTACACGTGTCAGGATAACTACATGTCAGGATAACGACATATCAGGATAACTACACGTGTCAGGATAACTACATGTCAGGATAACTACACGTGTCAGGCTAACTACATGTGTCAGGCTAACTACACGTGTCAGGCTAACTACATGTCAGGATAACTACATATTCAGGATAACTACATGTGTCAGGATAACTACATGTGTCAGGATAACTACATGTGTCAGGCTAACTACATGTGTCAGGCTAACTACATGTCAGGATAACTACATGTCAGGATAACTACACATGTCAGGCTAACTACATGTGTCCGGCTAACTACACGTGTCAGGATAACTACATGTCAGGATAACGACATATCAGGATAACTACACGTGTCAGGATAACTACATGTCAGGATAACTACACGTGTCAGGCTAACTACATGTGTCAGGATAACTACACGTGTCAGGATAACTACATGTCAGGATAACGACATATCAGGATAACTACACGTGTCAGGATAACTACATGTCAGGATAACTACACGTGTCAGGCTAACTACATGTGTCAGGCTAACTACACGTGTCAGGCTAACTACATGTCAGGATAACTACATATGTCAGGCTAACTACATGTGTCAGGCTAACTACACGTGTCAGGATAACTACATGTCAGGATAACGACATATCAGGATAACTACACGTGTCAGGATAACTACATGTCAGGATAACTACACGTGTCAGGCTAACTACATGTGTCAGGCTAACTACATGTGTCAGGCTAACTACATGTCAGGATAACTACATATTCAGGATAACTACATGTGTCAGGATAACTCCATGTGTCAAGATAACTACATGTGTCAGGCTAACTACATGTCAGGATAACTACATGTCAGGATAACTACATGTCAGGCTAACTACATGTGTCAGGCTAACTACACGTGTCAGGATAACTACACGTGTCAGGCTAACTACATGTGTCAGGCTAACTACACATGTCAGGCTAACTACATGTCAGGATAACTACATATTCAGGATAACTACATGTGTCAGGATAACTACATATTCAGGATAACTACATGTGTCAGGCTAACTACATGTGTCAGGATAACTACATGTCAGGATAACTACATGTGTCAGGCTAACTACATGTCAGGATAACTACATATTCAGGATAACTACATGTGTCAGGATAACTACATATTCAGGATAACTACATGTGTCAGGCTAACTACATGTGTCAGGCTAACTACATGTGTCAGGATAACTACATGTGTCAGGCTAACTACATGTGTCAGGCTAACTACATGTGTCAGGATAACTACATGTGTCAGGCTAACTACATGTGTCAGGATAACTACACGTGTCAGGATAACTACATGTCAGGATAACTACACGTGTCAGGCTAACTACATGTGTCAGGCTAACTACACGTGTCAGGATAACTACATGTCAGGATAACTACATATCAGGATAACTACACGTGTCAGGATAACTACATGTCAGGATAACTACACGTGTCAGGATAACTACATGTGTCAGGCTAACTACACGTGTCAGGCTAACTACATGTCAGGATAACTACATGTTCAGGATAACTACATGTGTCAGGATAACTACATGTGTCAGGCTAACTACATGTGTCAGGCTAACTACATGTCAGGATAACTACATGTCAGGATAACTACACATGTCAGGCTAACTACATGTGTCCGGCTAACTACACGTGTCAGGATAACTACATGTCAGGTTAACTACACGTGTCAGGCTAACTACATGTGTCAGGCTAACTACACGTGTCAGGATAACTACATGTGTCAGGCTAACTACATGTGTCAGGCTAACTACACATGTCAGGCTAACTACATGTCAGGATAACTACATATTCAGGATAACTACATGTGTCAGGATAACTACATGTGTCAGGATAACTACATGTCAGGATAACTACATGTGTCAGGCTAACTACATGTCAGGCTAACTACATGTGTCCGGCTAACTACACGTGTCAGGATAACTACATGTCAGGTTAACTACACGTGTCAGGCTAACTACATGTGTCAGGCTAACTACACGTGTCAGGATAACTACATGTCAGGATAACGACATATCAGGATAACTACACGTGTCAGGATAACTACATGTCAGGATAACTACACGTGTCAGGCTAACTACATGTGTCAGGATAACTACACGTGTCAGGATAACTACATGTCAGGATAACGACATATCAGGATAACTACACGTGTCAGGATAACTACATGTCAGGATAACTACACGTGTCAGGCTAACTACATGTGTCAGGCTAACTACACGTGTCAGGCTAACTACATGTCAGGATAACTACATATTCAGGATAACTACATGTGTCAGGATAACTACATGTGTCAGGATAACTACATGTGTCAGGCTAACTACATGTCAGGATAACTACATATTCAGGATAACTACATGTGTCAGGATAACTACATATTCAGGATAACTACATGTGTCAGGCTAACTACATGTGTCAGGATAACTACATGTGTCAGGCTAACTACATGTGTCAGGATAACTACACGTGTCAGGATAACTACATGTCAGGATAACTACATATGTCAGGCTAACTACATGTGTCAGGCTAACTACACGTGTCAGGATAACTACATGTCAGGATAACGACATATCAGGATAACTACACATGTCAGGATAACTACATGTCAGGATAACTACACGTGTCAGGCTAACTACATGTGTCAGGCTAACTACACGTGTCAGGCTAACTACATGTCAGGATAACTACATATTCAGGATAACTACATGTGTCAGGATAACTACATGTGTCAAGATAACTACATGTGTCAGGCTAACTACATGTCAGGATAACTACATATTCAGGATAACTACATGTGTCAGGATAACTACATATTCAGGATAACTACATGTGTCAGGCTAACTACATGTGTCAGGATAACTACATGTCAGGATAACTACATGTGTCAGGCTAACTACATGTCAGGATAACTACCTATCCAGGATAACTACATGTCAGGATAACTACATGTGTCAGGATAACTACATGTGTCAGGATAACTACATGTGTCAGGCTAACTACATGTGTCAGGATAACTACATGTGTCCGACTAACTACATGTCAGGATAACTACATGTGTCAGGATAACTACATGTGTCAGGATAACTACATGTGTCCGGCTAACTACATGTCAGGATAACTACATGTGTCAGGCTAACTACATGTGTCAGGCTAACTACACATGTCAGGCTAACTACACATGGATAACAAGCAGGATAACTACATGTGTCAGGCTAACTACATGTGTCAGGCTAACTACACATGTCAGGCTAACTACACATGTCAAGCTAACTACATGTGTCAGGCTAACTACACGTGTCAGGCTAACTACACATGTCAGGCTAACTACACATGTCAGGCTAACTACATGTGTCAGGCTAACTACACGTGTCAGGCTAACTACATGTCAGGATAACTACATATTCAGGATAACTACATGTGTCAGGATAACTACATGTGTCAGGATAACTACATGTGTCAGGCTAACTACATGTGTCAGGCTAACTACATGTCAGGATAACTACATGTCAGGATAACTACACGTGTCAGGCTAACTACATGTGTCAGGCTAACTACACGTGTCAGGATAACTACATGTCAGGATAACTACACGTGTCGGGCTAACTACATGTGTCAGGCTAACTACACGTGTCAGGCTAACTACATGTCAGGATAACTACATATTCAGGATAACTACATGTGTCAGGATAACTACATGTTCAGGATAACTACATGTCAGGATAACTACATGTGTCAGGATAACTACATGTGTCAGGCTAACTACATGTGTCAGGATAACTACACGTGTCAGGATAACTACATGTCAGGATAACTACATATGTCAGGCTAACTACATGTGTCAGGCTAACTACACGTGTCAGGATAACTACATGTCAGGATAACGACATATCAGGATAACTACACATGTCAGGATAACTACATGTCAGGATAACTACACGTGTCAGGCTAACTACATGTGTCAGGCTAACTACACGTGTCAGGCTAACTACATGTCAGGATAACTACATATTCAGGATAACTACATGTGTCAGGATAACTACATGTGTCAAGATAACTACATGTGTCAGGCTAACTACATGTCAGGATAACTACATATTCAGGATAACTACATGTGTCAGGATAACTACATATTCAGGATAACTACATGTGTCAGGCTAACTACATGTGTCAGGATAACTACATGTCAGGATAACTACATGTGTCAGGCTAACTACATGTCAGGATAACTACATATTCAGGATAACTACATGTGTCAGGATAACTACATATTCAGGATAACTACATGTGTCAGGCTAACTACCTATCCAGGATAACTACATGTCAGGATAACTACATGTGTCAGGATAACTACATGTGTCAGGCTAACTACATGTGTCAGGATAACTACATGTGTCCGACTAACTACATGTCAGGATAACTACATGTGTCAGGATAACTACATGTGTCAGGATCAGGATAACTACATGTGTCAGGATAACTACATGTCAGGATAACTACATGTGTCAGGCTAACTACATGTGTCAGGCTAACTACACATGTCAGGCTAACTACACATGTCAGGCTAACTACATGTGTCAGGCTAACTACATGTGTCAGGGCTAACTACATGTCAGGCTAACTACATATGTCAGGCTAACTACATGTGTCAGGCTAACTACACGTGTCAGGATAACTACATGTCAGGATAACTACACGTGTCGGGCTAACTACATGTGTCAGGCTAACTACACGTGTCAGGCTAACTACATGTCAGGATAACTACATATTCAGGATAACTACATGTGTCAGGATAACTACATGTGTCAGGATAACTACATGTGTCAGGCTAACTACATGTGTCAGGCTAACTACATGTCAGGCTAACTACATGTGTCCGGCTAACTACACGTGTCAGGATAACTACATGTCAGGTTAACTACACGTGTCAGGCTAACTACATGTGTCAGGCTAACTACACGTGTCAGGATAACTACATGTCAGGATAACGACATATCAGGATAACTACACGTGTCAGGATAACTACATGTCAGGATAACTACACGTGTCAGGCTAACTACATGTGTCAGGATAACTACACGTGTCAGGATAACTACATGTCAGGATAACGACATATCAGGATAACTACACGTGTCAGGATAACTACATGTCAGGATAACTACATTCAGGATAACTACATGTGTCAGGATAACTACATGTGTCAGGATAACTACATGTGTCAGGCTAACTACATGTCAGGATAACTACATATTCAGGATAACTACATGTGTCAGGATAACTACATGTGTCAGGATAACTACATGGATAACTACATGTCAGGCTAACTACATGTCAGGATAACTACATGTGTCAGGCTAACTACATGTGTCAGGCTAACTACACATGTCAGGCTAACTACATGTGTCAGGCTAACTACATGTCAGGCTAACTACATGTGTCAGGCTAACTACATGTGTCAGGCTAACTACACATGTCAGGCTAACTACACATGTCAAGCTAACTACATGTGTCAGGCTAACTACACGTGTCAGGCTAACTACACATGTCAGGCTAACTACACATGTCAAGCTAACTACATGTGTCAGGCTAACTACACGTGTCAGGCTAACTACATGTCAGGATAACTACATATTCAGGATAACTACATGTGTCAGGATAACTAAATGTGTCAGGATAACTACATGTGTCAGGCTAACTACATGTGTCAGGCTAACTACATGTCAGGATAACTACATGTCAGGATAACTACACATGTCAGGCTAACTACATATGTCCGGCTAACTACACGTGTCAGGATAACTACATGTCAGGTTAACTACACGTGTCAGGCTAACTACATGTGTCAGGCTAACTACATGTGTCAGGCTAACTACATGTCAGGATAACTACATATTCAAGATAACTACATGTGTCAGGATAACTACATATTCAGGATAACTACATGTGTCAGGCTAACTACATGTGTCAGGATAACTACATGTGTCAGGCTAACTACATGTGTCAGGATAACTACATGTGTCAGGATAACTACATGTCAGGATAACTACATATGTCAGGCTAACTACATGTGTCAGGCTAACTACACGTGTCAGGATAACTACATGTCAGGATAACGACATATCAGGATAACTACACGTGTCAGGCTAACTACATGTGTCAGGCTAACTACACGTGTCAGGCTAACTACATGTCAGGATAACTACATATTCAGGATAACTACATGTGTCAGGATAACTACATGTCAGGATAACTACATATTCAGGATAACTACATGTGTCAGGATAACTACATATTCAGGATAACTACATGTGTCAGGCTAACTACATGTGTCAGGATAACTACATGTCAGGATAACTACATGTGTCAGGCTAACTACATGTCAGGATAACTACATATTCAGGATAACTACATGTGTCAGGATAACTACATATTCAGGCTAACTACATGTGTCAGGCTAACTACCTATCCAGGATAACTACATGTCAGGATAACTACATGTGTCAGGATAACTACATGTGTCAGGCTAACTACATGTGTCAGGATAACTACATGTGTCCGACTAACTACATGTCAGGATAACTACATGTGTCAGGATAACTACATGTGTCAGGATAACTACATGTGTCCGGCTAACTACATGTCAGGATAACTACATGTGTCAGGCTAACTACATGTGTCAGGCTAACTACACATGTCAGGCTAACTACACATGTCAAGCTAACTACATGTGTCAGGCTAACTACATGTGTCAGGCTAACTACACATGTCAGGCTAACTACACATGTCAAGCTAACTACATGTGTCAGGCTAACTACACGTGTCAGGCTAACTACACATGTCAGGCTAACTACACATGTCAAGCTAACTACATGTGTCAGGCTAACTACACGTGTCAGGCTAACTACATGTCAGGATAACTACATATTCAGGATAACTACATGTGTCAGGATAACTAAATGTGTCAGGATAACTACATGTGTCAGGCTAACTACATGTGTCAGGCTAACTACATGTCAGGCTAACTACATGTGTCCGGCTAACTACACGTGAGGATAACTACATGTCAGGCTAACTACACGTGTCAGGCTAACTACATGTGTCAGGCTAACTACACGTGTCAGGATAACTACATGTCAGGATAACGACATATCAGGATAACTACACGTGTCAGGATAACTACATGTCAGGATAACTACACGTGTCAGGCTAACTACATGTGTCAGGATAACTACACGTGTCAGGATAACTACATGTCAGGATAACGACATATCAGGATAACTACACGTGTCAGGATAACTACATGTCAGGATAACTACATATTCAGGATAACTACATGTGTCAGGATAACTACATGTGTCAGGATAACTACATGTGTCAGGCTAACTACATGTCAGGATAACTACATATTCAGGATAACTACATGTGTCAGGATAACTACATGTGTCAGGATAACTACATGTGTCAGGCTAACTACATGTCAGGATAACTACATATTCAGGATAACTACACGTGTCAGGATAACTACATATTCAGGATAACTACATGTGTCAGGCTAACTACATGTGTCAGGATAACTACATGTGTCAGGCTAACTACATGTGTCAGGATAACTACACGTGTCAGGATAACTACATGTCAGGATAACTACATATGTCAGGCTAACTACATGTGTCAGGCTAACTACACTTGTCAGGATAACTACATGTCAGGATAACGACATATCAGGATAACTACACGTGTCAGGATAACTACATGTCAGGATAACTACACGTGTCAGGCTAACTACATGTGTCAGGCTAACTACACGTGTCAGGCTAACTACATGTCAGGATAACTACATGTGTCAGGCTAACTACATGTGTCAGGATAACTACATGTCAGGATAACTACATGTGTCAGGCTAACTACATGTCAGGATAACTACATATTCAGGATAACTACATGTGTCAGGATAACTACATATTCAGGATAACTACATGTGTCAGGATAACTACCTATCCAGGATAACTACATGTCAGGATAACTACATGTGTCAGGATAACTACATGTGTCAGGATAACTACATGTGTCAGGCTAACTACATGTGTCAGGATAACTACATGTGTCCGACTAACTACATGTCAGGATAACTACATGTGTCAGGATAACTACATGTGTCCGGCTAACTACATGTCAGGATAACTACATGTGTCAGGCTAACTACATGTGTCAGGCTAACTACATGTGTCAGGCTAACTACACATGTCAGGCTAACTACACATGTCAAGCTAACTACATGTGTCAGGCTAACTACATGTGTCAGGCTAACTACACATGTCAGGCTAACTACACATGTCAAGCTAACTACATGTGTCGGGCTAACTACACGTGTCAAGCTAACTACATGTGTCAGGCAGGACACGTTGGTGGTCAGGGTCTGTAGTGTCTACTGAGTGTTGCCCAGTTTTCCCCTTATCCAACAGTAGGTGGAGAAGATACGACACGTCAGTTCTTCAGACTGGCACGGAGGTGGCCAGAGTCTTCATGGGATCATTTGGAGTCTGCAACTACAGGACTTGGTGCAGTGTAAGACACACACACGTGTCATTTGTGCGGGCCGATGACGCCTGCTGTGATTCAATGAACATGGAGACAGTCAAGATAAGGTTCAACAATGATGACGCTTAAGTGTGATAAGTGTGTGTGTGTGTTGAGAAAACATGTGTCACAGAGTAATGATTTTACCCACCATATTACTTCTTCTTCATGGGTGTGGTGGAATTGATCACTATCACCATGCCAACCATGACAATGAGTCCTACACCGCTCTCTCTCTCTCTCTCTCTCTCTCCTCTCAGGAGAACTCTAGTCTGTCTGTCTGTCTGCCTCTCTCTGTCTCTCTCTGTCTGTCTGTCTGTCTGTCTGCCTCTAGGTAGCTGTCTGGCAGCTGTCAGTCTGTCTGCCTCTGGTCTGTCTGTCTGTCTGTCTGTCTGTCTGTCTGTCTGTCTGTCTGTCTGAACTAGGTCTGGAGAAGTAGAACTAGGTAGCTGGAACAGTCTCTTGCTGGGGAGGCAGAACTCTGTAGAAGTCTTCTTAGCTGGAGAGGTAGAACTCTGTCTGTCTGTCTGTCTGTCTGTCTGTCTAGTCTGGGAAGTCTCTCTCCGTCTCTCTGTCTCTCTCTCTCTGTAGCTGTCTCTCTGTCTCTCTCTCTCTCTGGAGAAGTCTCTCTCTGTAGCTCTCTCTCTCTCTCTCTCTCTCAGGAGAAGTCTCTCTGGTCTCTCTAGAACTAGGCAGCTGGGGAAGCTGAACTCTAGCTCTAGAACTAGGTCTCTCTAGAACTAGATAGCAGGAGAAGTCTAGGTAGCTGGAGAAGTCTCTCTCTCATCTTGTCTATTTTAAGAACTGTTTTAGACGGTACTAGGTGCTGGGTGTGTACGTGTGCTGGATGCGTGTGTTTGCTGGAAGTGTTTGTGTAAGCTGGGGTGTGTTGGAGTGTGTGGTAGCTGAAGAGGTAGAACTAGGCAGCTGGAGAAAGAACAGGGTAGCTGGGTAGCAGAACTAGGCAGCTGGGGATAGAACTAGGTAGGTGGGTGAGTAGAACTAGGGAGCAGGAGAAGTAGAACTAGGCAGCTGGGGAAGCAGAACTAGGTAGCTGGGTAGCAGAACTAGGCAGCTGGGGCTAGAACTCGGCTGGCTGGGGAGTAGAACTAGGTAGTTGGGAAAGCAGAACTAGGTAGCTGGGAAGGACTAGGTAGCTGGAGAGGTAGAACTAGTTAGCTGGAGAAGTAGAACTAGGTAGCTGGGGAGGTAGAACTAGGTAGCTGAAGAGGTAGAACTAGGTAGCTGGAGAAGCAGAACTAGGTATCTGGGTAGGTAGAACTAGGCAGCTAGGTAGCTGGGGAGGTAGAACTAGGTAGCAGGAGAAGTAGAACTAGGTAGCTGGAGTGGGAAAGCAGAACTAGGTAGTTGGGAAAGCAGATCTAGGTAGCTGGAGAGGCAGAACTAGTTAGCTGGAGAAGTAGAACTAGGTAGCTGGAGGGGTAGAACTAGGTAGCTGGGGAGGCAGGACTAGGTAGCTGGAGAAGTAGAACTAGGTAGCTGGAGAAGTAGAACTAGATAGCAGGAGAAGTAGAACTAGGTAGTTGGGAAGCAGAACTAGGTAGCTGGGCAAGCAGATCTAGGTAGCTGGAGAGGCAGAACTAGTTAGCTGGAGAAGTAGAACTAGGTAGCTGGAGGGGTAGAACTAGGTAGCTGGGAAGGCAGGACTAGGTAGCTGGAGTAGTAGAACTAGGTAGCTGGAGTAGTAGAACTAGGTGGCTGGAGAAGTAGAACTAGGTAGCTGGAATAGTAGATCTAGGTAGCTGGAGAGGTAGAACTAGGTAGCTGGAGAAGTAGAACTAGGTACCTGGATCAGTAGAACTAGGTAGCTGGGGAGCAGAACTAGGTAGCTGGAGAAGTAGAACTAGGTAGCTGGAGTAGTAGAACTAGGCAGCTGGAGAAGGAGAACAAGGTAGCTGGGTAGCAGAACTAGGCAGCTGGGGATAGAACTAGGTAGCTGGGTGAGTAGAACTAGGGAGCAGGAGAAGTAGAACTAGGCAGCTGGAGTAGCAGAACTAGGTAGCTGGGTAGCAGAACTAGGCAGCTGGGGCTAGAATTTGGTAGCTGGGTGAGTAGAACTAGGTAGCAGGAGAAGTAGAACTTGGTAGCTGGAGAAGTAGAACTAGGTAGCTGGAGAGGTAGAACTAGGCAGCTGGATCAGTAGAACTAGGTAGCTGGAGAGGTGGAACTAAGTAGCTTGCAGGCAGAACTAAGCAGCTGTAGAAGTAGAACTAGGTAGATGGAGCAGTAGAACTAGGTAGCTGGAATAGTAGAACTAGGTAGCTGGAGAGGTAGAACTAGGTAGCTGGAGAAGTAGAACTAGGTAGCTGGAACAGTAGAACTAGGTTGCTGGGGAGGCAGAACTAGGTAGCTGTAGAAGTAGAACTAGTTAGCTGGAGAGGTAGAACTAGGTAGCTGGGTAGGTAGAACCAAGTAGCTGGGTAGGTAAAACTAGGCAGCTGGGAAGATAGAACTAGGCAGCTGGGTAGGTAGAACTAGGTAGCTGGGGAGGTAGAACTAGGTAGCTGGAGAAGTAGAACTATGTAGCTGGGTAGGTAGAACGAGGTATCAGGAGAAGTAGAACTAGGTAGCTGGAGAAGTAGAACTAGGCAGCTGGGGAAGCAGAACTAGGTAGCTGGAGAAGTAGAACTAGGTAGCTGGAGAGGTAGAACTAGATAGCAGGAGAAGTAGAACTAGGTAGCTGGAGAAGTAGAACTAGGTAGCTGGAGAGGCAGAACTAGGTAGCTGGAGAGGCAGAACTGGTTAGCTGGAGAAGTAGAACTAGGTAGCTGGGAAAGCAGAACGAGGGAGCTGGAGAAGTAGAACTAGGTAGCTGGAGAGGTAGAACTAGGTAGCTGGGGAGCAGAACTAGGTAGCTGGAGAAGTAGAACTAGGTAGCTGAAGAGGTAGAACTAGGCAGCTGGAGAAGCAGAACAGGGTAGCTGGGTAGCAGAACTAGGCAGCTGGGGATAGAACTAGGTAGGTGGGTGAGTAGAACTAGGGAGCAGGAGAAGTAGAACTAGGCAGCTGGAGTAGCAGAACTAGGTAGCTGGGTAGCAGAACTAGGCAGCTGGGGCTAGAATTTGGTAGCTGGGTGAGTAGAACTAGGTAGCAGGAGAAGTAGAACTTGGTAGCTGGAGTAGTAGGACTAGGTAGCTGGAGTAGTAGAACTAGGTAGCTGGAGCAGTAGAACTAGGTAGCTGGGGAGGTAGAACTAGGTAGCAGAAGAGGTAGAACTAGGCAGCTGGAGAAGCAGAACTAGGTAGCTGGGTAGCAGAACTAGGCAGCTGGGGGTAGAACTATGCAGCTGGGTAGGTAGAACTAGGTAGCAGGAGAAGTAGAACTAGGTAGCTGGAGTAGTAGAACTAGGTAGCTGGAGTAGTAGAACTAGGTGGCTGGAGAAGTAGAACTAGGTAGCTGGAATAGTAGATCTAGGTAGCTGGAGAGGTAGAACTAGGTAGCTGGAGTAGTAGAACTAGGCAGCTGGATCAGTAGAACTAGGTAGCTGGGGAGCAGAACTAGGTAGCTGGAGAAGTAGAACTAGGTAGCTGGAGAGGTAGAACTAGGCAGCTGGAGAAGCAGAACTAGGTAGCTGGGTAGCAGAACTAGGCAGCTGGGGCTAGAATTTGGTAGCTGGGTGAGTAGAACTAGGGAGCAGGAGAAGTAGAACTAGGCAGCTGGAGTAGCAGAACTAGGTAGCTGGAGTAGTAGAACTAGGTAGCTGGAGAAGTAGAACTAGGTAGCTGGAGAGGCAGAACTAGGTAGCTTGAGAGGCAGAACTAAGTAGCTGGGGCGGCAGAACTAGGTAGCTGGGGAGGCAGAACTAGGCAGCTGGAGAGGTAGAACTAGGTAGCTGGGTAGGTAGAACTAAGTAGCTGGGTAGGTAGAACTAGGTAGTTGGGGAGGTAGAACTAGGTAGCTGGAGAAGTAGAACTATGTAGCTGGGTAGGTAGAACGAGGTATCAGGAGAAGTAGAACTAGGTAGCTGGAGAAGTAGAACTAGGCGGCTGGGGAAGCAGAACTAGGTAGCTGGAGAAGTAGAAATAGGAAGCTGGAGATGCAGAGACAGAGTCGGCTGGAGAAGCAGAACTAGGCAGCTGGGGAAGGAGGACTTAAGTAAAGTAGGTCGATGGGGAGGCAGAACTAGGTAGCTGGGTAGGTAGAACTAGGCAGCTGGGGAAGTAGAACTAGGTAGCTGGGTAGGGAAGAACTAGGTAGCAGGAGAAGTATAAATAGGCAGCTGGAGAAGTAGAACTAGGTCGCTGGAGGGGTAGAACTAAGTAGCTGGGGAGGCAGGATTAGGTAGCTGGAGAAGTAGAACTAGGTAGTTCGGAAAGCAGAACTAGGTAGCTGGGAAAGCAGAACTAGGTAGTTGGAGAAGTAGAGCTAGGTAGCTGGAAAGGTAGAACTAGGTATGTTGGGAAGCAGAACTAGGTAGCTGGAGAGGTGGAACTAAGTAGCTTGGGAGGCAGAACTAAGCAGCTGTAGAAGTAGAACTAGGTAGATGGAGCAGTAGAACTAGGTAGCTGGAGTAGTAGAACTAGGTAGCTGGAGAGGTAGAACTAGGTAGCCTGGGAAGTAGAACTAGGCATCTGGAGAAGCAGAACTCGGTAGCTTGGGGATCAGAGACAGATGATTGAAATGGTAAATACAGCATTAGGCTCAATTTAAATGCAAAGATTCAAAGGTCTGCCCTACTAGAGGTGCACCGGTCAACTGTAAGTGCTGTTATTGTGAAGTGGAAACATCTAGGAGCAACAACGGCTCAGCCACAAAGTGGTAGGCCACACAAGCTTACAGAACATGACCACTGAGTGCTGAAGCGTGTAGCACGTAAAATCGTCTGCCCCCCTTTGCAACACTCACTACCGAGTTCCAAACTGCCTCTGGAAGCAACGTCAGCACAATAACTGTTCGTCAGAAGCTTCATGACATGGATTTCATGGCCGAGCAGCCGCACACAAGCCTCAGATCACCATGCGCAATGCCAAGCTTCGGTTATTGGTCTCCGGAGCAGTAGAAGCACGTTCTCTGGAGAGATGAATTACGCCTCGCAGTATGGCGAATCTGGGTTTAGCGGATGCCAGGAGAACGCTACCTGCCTGAATGCATAGTGCCAACTGTAAAGTTTGGTGGAGGAGGAGTAATGGTCTGGGGCTGTTTTTCATGTTTCAGGCCCCTGTAGTTTAGTTCCAGTGAAGGGAAATATTAACGCTACAGCATACAATGACATTCCTTGGCCCTTTCCTGTTTCAGCATGACAACCCCCCCCCGTGCACAAAGCGAGGCCCATTCAGAGGTGCTTTGTCGAGATCGATGTGGAGGAACATGACTGGCCTGCACAGAGCCCTGACCTCAACCCCATCGAACACCTTTGGGTATGAATTGAAACTGCGAGCCAGGCCTAATTGATCAACCCGCAGCAATGTTCCATCATCTAGTGGAAATCCTTCCCAGATGAACTACTCCATATTAATTCACTTGATTTTGCAATGAGATGTTCACGAGCAGGTGTCCACATACTTTTGGTAATGCAGTGTAGCTTGTTACCTTGATTAGCATAACGAGGAAGCTTGCTAACTTGATTACCCTAACAAGCTCGTAAATTACAGTCTCTCAGTAGAGGCAGGAGAGCTCATTAGCAGAATTAACAAATCTGACTGAGCAGAGGCCCATGGCAAACATTTCCTGTCTTCGTATGAAAACACACACGCGCTCACACACACACACACACACACACACACACACACACACACACACACACACACACACACACACACACACACACACACACACACACACACAGAAATGCGCACCTAGAGGCCGTTTTAGCCTGGCGCACAAGGTGTTAGCCTACAGCCTGCACACTGTAAAGACAATGGT
This sequence comes from Oncorhynchus keta, assembly GCF_023373465.1. NCBI lineage: Eukaryota > Metazoa > Chordata > Actinopteri > Salmoniformes > Salmonidae > Oncorhynchus > Oncorhynchus keta. The sequence continues at coordinate 5,065,858 of NC_068448.1, read as the reverse complement.
GGAAAAATCTATGTCAACTAAGTAAACATGACAACAGCACCTGGATCAACTCAGAAAACATGACAACAGCACCTGGGTCAACACAGTAAACATGACAACAGCACCTGGGTCAACACAGTAAACATGACAACAGCACCTGAGTCAACACAGTAAACATGACAACAGCACATGGGTCAACACAGTAAACATGACAACAGCACCTGGGTCAACACAGTAAACATGACAACAGCACCTGGGTCAACACAGTAAACATGACAACAGCACCTGGGTCAACTAAGTAAACATGACAACAGCACCTGGGTCAACACAGTAAACATGACAACAGCACCTGGGTCAACTAAGTAAACATGACAACAGCACCTGGGTCAACTAAGTAAACATGACAAAGCACCTGACAGTCAACAGACAACAGCACCTGGGTCAACACAGTAAACATGACAACAGCACCTGGGTCAACACAGTAAACATGACAACAGCACCTGGGTCAACACAGTAAACATGACAACAGCACCTGGGTCAACACAGTAAACATGACAACAGCACCTGGGTCAACTCAGTAAACATGACAACAGCACATGGGTCAACACAGTAAACATGACAACAGCACCTGGGTCAACACAGTAAACATGACAACAGCACCTGGGTCAACACAGTAAACATGACAACAGCACCTGGATCAACACAGTAAACATGACAACAGCACCTGGGTCAACACAGTAAACATGACAACAGCACCTGGGTCAACTCAGTAAACATGACAACAGCACCTGGGTCAACACAGTAAACATGACAACAGCACCTGGGTCAACACAGTAAACATGACAACAGCACCTGGGTCAACACAGTAAACATGACAACAGCACCTGGGTCAACTCAGTAAACATGACAACAGCACCTGGTCAACACAGTAAACATGACAACAGCACCTGGGTCAACACAGTAAACATGACAACAGCACCTGGGTCAACACAGTAAACATGACAACAGCACCTGGGTCAACACAGTAAACATGACAACAGCACATGGGTCAACACAGTAAACATGACAACAGCACCTGGGTCAACACAGTAAACATGACAACAGCACCTGGGTCAACACAGTAAACATGACAACAGCACCTGGATCAACACAGTAAACATGACAACAGCACCTGGGTCAACACAGTAAACATGACAACAGCACCTGGGTCAACTCAGTAAACATGACAACAGCACCTGGGTCAACACAGTAAACATGACAACAGCACCTGGGTCAACACAGTAAACATGACAACAGCACCTGGGTCAACACAGTAAACATGACAACAGCACCTGGGTCAACACAGTAAACATGACAACAGCACCTGTGTCAACACAGTAAACATGACAACAGCACCTGGGTCAACACAGTAAACATGACAACAGCACCTGGGTCAACACAGTAAACATGACAACAGCACCTGGGTCAACACAGTAAACATGACAACAGCACCTGAGTCAACACAGTAAACATGACAACAGCACCTGGGTCAACACAGTCAACATGACAACAGCACCTGTGTCAACACAGTAAACATGACAACAGCACCTGTGTCAACACAGTCAACATGACAACAGCACCTGTGTCAACACAGTAAACATGACAACAGCACCTGGGTTAACACAGTAAACATGACAACAGCACCTGGGTTAACACAGTCAACATGACAACAGCACCTGGCTTAACACAGTAAACATGACAACAGCACCTGGGTGAACTAAGTAAACATGACAACAGCACCTGGGTCAACAAAGTCAACATAACAACAGCACCTGGGTCAACTCAGTAAACATGACAACAGCACCTGGGTCAACACAGTAAACATGACAACAGCACCTGGGGTAACACAGTCAACATGACAACAGCACCTGGGTTAACACAGTCAACATGACAACAGCACCTGGGTTAACACAGTCAACATGACAACAGCACCTGGGTTAACACAGTAAACATGACAACAGCACCTGAGTCAACACAGTAAACATGACAACAGCACATGGGTCAACACAGTAAACATGACAACAGCACCTGGCTTAACACAGTAAACATGACAACAGCACCTGGGTGAACTAAGTAAACATGACAACAGCACCTGGGTCAACAAGTCAACATGACAACAGCACCTGGGTCAACTCAGTAAACATGACAACAGCACCTGGGTCAACACAGTCAACATGACAACAGCACCTGGGTCAACAAAGTCAACATGACAACAGCACCTGGGTCAACTCAGTAAACATGACAACAGCACCTGGGTCAACACAGTAAACATGACAACAGCACCTGGGTCAACACAGTAAACATGACAACAGCACCTGGATCAACACAGTAAACATGACAACAGCACCTGGGTCAACACAGTAAACATGACAACAGCACCTGAGTCAACACAGTAAACATGACAACAGCACCTGGGTTAACACAGTCAACATGACAACAGCAACTGGCTTAACACAGTAAACATGACAACAGGACCTGGGTGAACTACAGTAAACATGACAACAGCACCTGGGTCAACACAATAAACATGACAACAGCACCTGGATCAACACAGTAAACATGACAACAGCACCTGGGTTAACACAGTCAACATGACAACAGCACCTGGGTGAACTAAGTAAACATGACAACAGCACCTGGATCAACACAGTCAACATTACAGCAGCACCTGGGTCAACACAGTAAACATGACAACAGCACCTGGGTCAACACAGTAAACATGACAACAGCACCTGGGTCAACACAGTAAACATGACAACATCACCTGAGTCAACACAGTAAACATGACAACAGCACATGGGTCAACACAGTAAACATGACAAGAGCACCTGGGTCAACACAGTAAACATGACAACAGCACCTGGGTCAACACAGTAAACATGAAAACAGCACCTGGGTCAACTAAGTAAACATGACAACAGCACCTGGGTCAACACAGTAAACATGACAACAGCACCTGTGTCAACACAGTCAACATGACAACAGCACCTGGGTCAACACAGTAAACATGACAACAGCACCTGTGTCAACACAGTCAACATGACAACAGCACCTGGGTTAACACAGTAAACATGGCAACAGCACCTGGGTCAACACAGTAAACATGACAACAGCACCTGGGTCAACACAGTAAACATGACAACAGCACCTGGGTCAACACAGTAAACATGACAACAGCACCTGCGTCAACACAGTCAACATGACAACAGCACCTGGGTCAACACAGTAAACATGACAACAGCACCTGCGTCAACACAGTCAACATGACAACAGCACCTGGGTCAACACAGTAAACATGACAACAGCACATGGTTCAACACAGTAAACATGACAACAGCACCTGGGTCAACACAGTAAACATGACAACAGCACCTGGGTCAACACGGTAAACATGACAACAGCACCTGAGTCAACACAGTAAACATGACAACAGCACCTGGGTCAACTCAGTAAACATGAAAACAGCACCTGCGTCAACACAGTAAACATGACAACAGCACCTGGTTCAACACAGTAAACATGACAACAGCACCTGGGTCAACACAGTAAACATGACAACAGCACCTGGGTTAACACAGTAAACATGACAACAGCACCTGGGTCAACACAGTAAACATGACAACAGCACCTGGGTTAACACAGTCAACATGACAACAGCACCTGGGTGAACTAAGTAAACATGACAACAGCACCTGGATCAACACAGTCAACATGACAACAGCACCTGGGTCAACACAGTAAACATGACAACAGCACCTGTGTCAACACAGTCAACATGACAACAGCACCTGGCTTAACACAGTAAACATGACAACAGCACCTGGGTCAACACAGTAAACATGACAACAGCACCTGGGTCAACTCAGTAAACATGACAACAGCACCTGGGTCAACACAGTCAACATGACAACATCACCTGGGTTAACACAGTAAACATGACAACAGCACCTGGGTTAACACAGTCAGCATGACAACAGCACCTGGCTTAACACAGTAAACATGACAACAGCACCTGGGTCAAAAAGTCAACGTGACAACAGCACCTGGGTCAACTCAGTAAACATGACAACAGCACCTGGGTCAATACAGTAAACATGACAACAGCACCTAGGTTAACACAGTAAACATGACAACATCACCTGGGTTAACACAGTCAACATGACAACAGCACCTGGGTTAACACAGTAAACATGACAACAGCACCTGGGTGAACTAAGTAAACATGACAACAGCACCTGGATCAACACAGTCAACATGACAACAGCACCTGGGTCAACACAGTAAACATGACAACAGCACCTGGGTCAACACAGTAAACATGACTACAGCACCTGGGTCAACTAAGTAAACATGACAACAGCACCTGGGTCAACACAGTAAACATGACAACAGCACTGGTGTCAACACAGTCAACATGACAACAGCACCTGGGTCAACACAGTAAACATGACAACAGCACCTGGGTCAACACAGTAAACATGACAACAGCACCTGGGTCAACACAGTAAACATGACAACAGCACCTGGGTCAACACAGTAAACATGACAACAGCACCTGGGTCAACTCAGTAAACATGACAACAGCACCTGTGTCAACACAGTAAACATGACAACAGCACCTGGGTCAACACATTCAACATGACAACAGCACCTGGGTCAACATGACAACAGCATTTACATTTACATTTAAGTCATTTAGCAGACATCCAGAGCACCTACAACAGCACCTGGATCAACACAGTAAACATGACAACAGCACCTGGGTTAACACAGTAAACATGACAACAGCACCTGGGTCAACTCAGTAAACATGACAACAGCACCTGGGTCAACACAGTAAACATGACAACAGCACCTGGGTCAACTAAGTAAACATGACAACAGCACCTGGGTCAACACAGTAAACATGACAACAGCACCTGGGTCAACTAAGTAAACATGACAACAGCACCTGGGTCAACTAAGTAAACATGACAACAGCACCTGGGTCAACACAGTCAACACGACAACAGCACCTGGGTCAACACAGTAAACATGACAACAGCACCTGCGTCAACACAGTAAACATGACAACAGCACCTGGGTCAACACAGTAAACATGACAACAGCACCTGGGTCAACACAGTAAACATGACAACAGCACCTGGGTCAACTCAGTAAACATGACAACAGCACATGGGTCAACACAGTAAACATGACAACAGCACCTGGGTCAACACAGTAAACATGACAACAGCACCTGGGTCAACACAGTAAACATGACAACAGCACCTGGATCAACACAGTAAACATGACAACAGCACCTGGGTCAACACAGTAAACATGACAACAGCACCTGGGTCAACTCAGTAAACATGACAACAGCACCTGGGTCAACACAGTAAACATGACAACAGCACCTGGGTCAACACAGTAAACATGACAACAGCACCTGGGTCAACACAGTAAACATGACAACAGCACCTGGGTCAACTCAGTAAACATGACAACAGCACCTGCGTCAACACAGTAAACATGACAACAGCACCTGGGTCAACACAGTAAACATGACAACAGCACCTGGGTCAACACAGTAAACATGACAACAGCACCTGGGTCAACACAGTAAACATGACAACAGCACATGGGTCAACACAGTAAACATGACAACAGCACCTGGGTCAACACAGTAAACATGACAACAGCACCTGGGTCAACACAGTAAACATGACAACAGCACCTGGATCAACACAGTAAACATGACAACAGCACCTGGGTCAACACAGTAAACATGACAACAGCACCTGGGTCAACTCAGTAAACATGACAACAGCACCTGGGTCAACACAGTAAACATGACAACAGCACCTGGGTCAACACAGTAAACATGACAACAGCACCTGGGTCAACACAGTAAACATGACAACAGCACCTGGGTCAACTCAGTAAACATGACAACAGCACCTGTGTCAACACAGTAAACATGACAACAGCACCTGGGTCAACACAGTAAACATGACAACAGCACCTGGGTCAACACAGTAAACATGACAACAGCACCTGGGTCAACACAGTAAACATGACAACAGCACCTGAGTCAACACAGTAAACATGACAACAGCACCTGGGTCAACACAGTCAACATGACAACAGCACCTGTGTCAACACAGTAAACATGACAACAGCACCTGTGTCAACACAGTCAACATGACAACAGCACCTGTGTCAACACAGTAAACATGACAACAGCACCTGGGTTAACACAGTAAACATGACAACAGCACCTGGGTTAACACAGTCAACATGACAACAGCACCTGGCTTAACACAGTAAACATGACAACAGCACCTGGGTGAACTAAGTAAACATGACAACAGCACCTGGGTCAACAAAGTCAACATAACAACAGCACCTGGGTCAACTCAGTAAACATGACAACAGCACCTGGGTCAACACAGTAAACATGACAACAGCACCTGGGGTAACACAGTAAACATGACAACAGCACCTGGGTTAACACAGTCAACATGACAACAGCACCTGGGTCAACACAGTCAACATGACAACAGCACCTGGGTTAACACAGTAAACATGACAACAGCACCTGAGTCAACACAGTAAACATGACAACAGCACATGGGTCAACACAGTAAACATGACAACAGCACCTGGCTTAACACAGTAAACATGACAACAGCACCTGGGTGAACTAAGTAAACATGACAACAGCACCTGGGTCAACAAAGTCAACATGACAACAGCACCTGGGTCAACTCAGTAAACATGACAACAGCACCTGGGTCAACACAGTCAACATGACAACAGCACCTGGGTCAACTCAGTAAACATGACAACAGCACCTGTGTCAACACAGTAAACATGACAACAGCACCTGGGTCAACACATTCAACATGACAACAGCACCTGGGTTAACACAGTCAACATGACAACAGCATTTACATTTACATTTAAGTCATTTAGCAGACGCTCTTATCCAGAGCGACTTACAACAGCACCTGGATCAACACAGTAAACATGACAACAGCACCTGGGTTAACACAGTAAACATGACAACAGCACCTGGGTCAACTCAGTAAACATGACAACAGCACCTGGGTCAACACAGTAAACATGACAACAGCACCTGGATCAAGACAGTAAACATGACAACAGCACCTGGGTTAACACAGTCAACATGACAACAGCACCTGGGTCAACTAAGTAAACATGACAACAGCACCTGGGTCAACTAAGTAAACATGACAACAGCACCTGGGTCAACACAGTCAACACGACAACAGCACCTGGGTCAACACAGTAAACATGACAACAGCACCTGCGTCAACACAGTAAACATGACAACAGCACCTGGGTCAACACAGTAAACATGACAACAGCACCTGGGTCAACACAGTAAACATGACAACAGCACCTGGGTCAACTCAGTAAACATGACAACAGCACATGGGTCAACACAGTAAACATGACAACAGCACCTGGGTCAACACAGTAAACATGACAACAGCACCTGGGTCAACACAGTAAACATGACAACAGCACCTGGATCAACACAGTAAACATGACAACAGCACCTGGGTCAACACAGTAAACATGACAACAGCACCTGGGTCAACTCAGTAAACATGACAACAGCACCTGGGTCAACACAGTAAACATGACAACAGCACCTGGGTCAACACAGTAAACATGACAACAGCACCTGGGTCAACACAGTAAACATGACAACAGCACCTGGGTCAACTCAGTAAACATGACAACAGCACCTGCGTCAACACAGTAAACATGACAACAGCACCTGGGTCAACACAGTAAACATGACAACAGCACCTGGGTCAACACAGTAAACATGACAACAGCACCTGGGTCAACACAGTAAACATGACAACAGCACATGGGTCAACACAGTAAACATGACAACAGCACCTGGGTCAACACAGTAAACATGACAACAGCACCTGGGTCAACACAGTAAACATGACAACAGCACCTGGATCAACACAGTAAACATGACAACAGCACCTGGGTCAACACAGTAAACATGACAACAGCACCTGGGTCAACTCAGTAAACATGACAACAGCACCTGGGTCAACACAGTAAACATGACAACAGCACCTGGGTCAACACAGTAAACATGACAACAGCACCTGGGTCAACACAGTAAACATGACAACAGCACCTGGGTCAACTCAGTAAACATGACAACAGCACCTGTGTCAACACAGTAAACATGACAACAGCACCTGGGTCAACACAGTAAACATGACAACAGCACCTGGGTCAACACAGTAAACATGACAACAGCACCTGGGTCAACACAGTAAACATGACAACAGCACCTGAGTCAACACAGTAAACATGACAACAGCACCTGGGTCAACACAGTCAACATGACAACAGCACCTGTGTCAACACAGTAAACATGACAACAGCACCTGTGTCAACACAGTCAACATGACAACAGCACCTGTGTCAACACAGTAAACATGACAACAGCACCTGGGTTAACACAGTAAACATGACAACAGCACCTGGGTTAACACAGTCAACATGACAACAGCACCTGGCTTAACACAGTAAACATGACAACAGCACCTGGGTGAACTAAGTAAACATGACAACAGCACCTGGGTCAACAAAGTCAACATAACAACAGCACCTGGGTCAACTCAGTAAACATGACAACAGCACCTGGGTCAACACAGTAAACATGACAACAGCACCTGGGGTAACACAGTAAACATGACAACAGCACCTGGGTTAACACAGTCAACATGACAACAGCACCTGGGTTAACACAGTCAACATGACAACAGCACCTGGGTTAACACAGTAAACATGACAACAGCACCTGAGTCAACACAGTAAACATGACAACAGCACATGGGTCAACACAGTAAACATGACAACAGCACCTGGCTTAACACAGTAAACATGACAACAGCACCTGGGTGAACTAAGTAAACATGACAACAGCACCTGGGTCAACAAAGTCAACATGACAACAGCACCTGGGTCAACTCAGTAAACATGACAACAGCACCTGGGTCAACACAGTCAACATGACAACAGCACCTGGGTCAACAAAGTCAACATGACAACAGCACCTGGGTCAACTCAGTAAACATGACAACAGCACCTGGGTCAACACAGTAAACATGACAACAGCACCTGGGTCAACACAGTAAACATGACAACAGCACCTGGATCAACACAGTAAACATGACAACAGCACCTGGGTCAACACAGTAAACATGACAACAGCACCTGAGTCAACACAGTAAACATGACAACAGCACCTGGGTTAACACAGTCAACATGACAACAGCAACTGGCTTAACACAGTAAACATGACAACAGGACCTGGGTGAACTAAGTAAACATGACAACAGCACCTGGATCAACACAGTCAACATGACAACAGCACCTGGGTCAACACAGTAAACATGACAACAGCACCTGGGTCAACACAATAAACATGACAACAGCACCTGGATCAACACAGTAAACATGACAACAGCACCTGGGTTAACACAGTCAACATGACAACAGCACCTGGGTGAACTAAGTAAACATGACAACAGCACCTGGATCAACACAGTCAACATTACAGCAGCACCTGGGTCAACACAGTAAACATGACAACAGCACCTGGGTCAACACAGTAAACATGACAACAGCACCTGGGTCAACACAGTAAACATGACAACATCACCTGAGTCAACACAGTAAACATGACAACAGCACATGGGTCAACACAGTAAACATGACAAGAGCACCTGGGTCAACACAGTAAACATGACAACAGCACCTGGGTCAACACAGTAAACATGAAAACAGCACCTGGGTCAACTAAGTAAACATGACAACAGCACCTGGGTCAACACAGTAAACATGACAACAGCACCTGTGTCAACACAGTCAACATGCCAACAGCACCTGGGTCAACACAGTAAACATGACAACAGCACCTGTGTCAACACAGTCAACATGACAACAGCACCTGGGTTAACACAGTAAACATGGCAACAGCACCTGGGTCAACACAGTAAACATGACAACAGCACCTGGGTCAACACAGTAAACATGACAACAGCACCTGGGTCAACACAGTAAACATGACAACAGCACCTGCGTCAACACAGTCAACATGACAACAGCACCTGGGTCAACACAGTAAACATGACAACAGCACCTGCGTCAACACAGTCAACATGACAACAGCACCTGGGTCAACACAGTAAACATGACAACAGCACATGGTTCAACACAGTAAACATGACAACAGCACCTGGGTCAACACAGTAAACATGACAACAGCACCTGGGTCAACACGGTAAACATGACAACAGCACCTGAGTCAACACAGTAAACATGACAACAGCACCTGGGTCAACTCAGTAAACATGAAAACAGCACCTGCGTCAACACAGTAAACATGACAACAGCACCTGGTTCAACACAGTAAACATGACAACAGCACCTGGGTCAACACAGTAAACATGACAACAGCACCTGGGTTAACACAGTAAACATGACAACAGCACCTGGGTCAACACAGTAAACATGACAACAGCACCTGGGTTAACACAGTCAACATGACAACAGCACCTGGGTGAACTAAGTAAACATGACAACAGCACCTGGATCAACACAGTCAACATGACAACAGCACCTGGGTCAACACAGTAAACATGACAACAGCACCTGTGTCAACACAGTCAACATGACAACAGCACCTGGCTTAACACAGTAAACATGACAACAGCACCTGGGTCAACACAGTAAACATGACAACAGCACCTGGGTCAACTCAGTAAACATGACAACAGCACCTGGGTCAACACAGTCAACATGACAACATCACCTGGGTTAACACAGTAAACATGACAACAGCACCTGGGTTAACACAGTCAGCATGACAACAGCACCTGGCTTAACACAGTAAACATGACAACAGCACCTGGGTCAAAAAAGTCAACGTGACAACAGCACCTGGGTCAACTCAGTAAACATGACAACAGCACCTGGGTCAATACAGTAAACATGACAACAGCACCTAGGTTAACACAGTAAACATGACAACATCACCTGGGTTAACACAGTCAACATGACAACAGCACCTGGGTTAACACAGTAAACATGACAACAGCACCTGGGTGAACTAAGTAAACATGACAACAGCACCTGGATCAACACAGTCAACATGACAACAGCACCTGGGTCAACACAGTAAACATGACAACAGCACCTGGGTCAACACAGTAAACATGACTACAGCACCTGGGTCAACTAAGTAAACATGACAACAGCACCTGGGTCAACACAGTAAACATGACAACAGCACTGGTGTCAACACAGTCAACATGACAACAGCACCTGGGTCAACACAGTAAACATGACAACAGCACCTGGGTCAACACAGTAAACATGACAACAGCACCTGGGTCAACACAGTAAACATGACAACAGCACCTGGGTCAACACAGTAAACATGACAACAGCACCTGGGTCAACTCAGTAAACATGACAACAGCACCTGTGTCAACACAGTAAACATGACAACAGCACCTGGGTCAACACATTCAACATGACAACAGCACCTGGGTTAACACAGTCAACATGACAACAGCACCTGGGTTAACACAGTAAACATGACAACAGCACCTGGGTGAACTAAGTAAACATGACAACAGCACCTGGATCAACACAGTCAACATGACAACAGCACCTGGGTCAACACAGTAAACATGACAACAGCACCTGGGTCAACACAATAAACATGACAACAGCACCTGGATCAACACAGTAAACATGACAACAGCACCTGGGTTAACACAGTAAACATGACAACAGCACCTGGGTCAACTCAGTAAACATGACAACAGCACCTGGGTCAACACAGTAAACATGACAACAGCACCTGGATCAAGACAGTAAACATGACAACAGCACCTGGGTTAACACAGTCAACATGACAACAGCACCTGGGTTAACACAGTCAACATGACAACAGCACCTGGATCAACACAGTCAACATGACAACAGCACCTGGGTCAACACAGTAAACATGACAACAGCACCTGTGTCAACACAGTCAACATGACAACAGCACCTGGCTTAACACAGTAAACATGACAACAGCACCTGGGTCAACACAGTAAACATGACAACAGCACCTGGGTCAACTCAGTAAACATGACAACAGCACCTGGGTCAACACAGTCAACATGACAACATCACCTGGGTTAACACAGTAAACATGACAACAGCACCTGGGTTAACACAGTCAGCATGACAACAGCACCTGGCTTAACACAGTAAACATGACAACAGCACCTGGGTCAAAAAGTCAACGTGACAACAGCACCTGGGTCAACTCAGTAAACATGACAACAGCACCTGGGTCAATACAGTAAACATGACAACAGCACCTAGGTTAACACAGTAAACATGACAACATCACCTGGGTTAACACAGTCAACATGACAACAGCACCTGGGTTAACACAGTAAACATGACAACAGCACCTGGGTGAACTAAGTAAACATGACAACAGCACCTGGATCAACACAGTCAACATGACAACAGCACCTGGGTCAACACAGTAAACATGACAACAGCACCTGGGTCAACACAGTAAACATGACTACAGCACCTGGGTCAACTAAGTAAACATGACAACAGCACCTGGGTCAACACAGTAAACATGACAACAGCACTGGTGTCAACACAGTCAACATGACAACAGCACCTGGGTCAACACAGTAAACATGACAACAGCACCTGGGTCAACACAGTAAACATGACAACAGCACCTGGGTCAACACAGTAAACATGACAACAGCACCTGGGTCAACACAGTAAACATGACAACAGCACCTGGGTCAACTCAGTAAACATGACAACAGCACCTGTGTCAACACAGTAAACATGACAACAGCACCTGGGTCAACACATTCAACATGACAACAGCACCTGGGTTAACACAGTCAACATGACAACAGCACCTGGGTTAACACAGTAAACATGACAACAGCACCTGGGTGAACTAAGTAAACATGACAACAGCACCTGGATCAACACAGTCAACATGACAACAGCACCTGGGTCAACACAGTAAACATGACAACAGCACCTGGGTCAACACAATAAACATGACAACAGCACCTGGATCAACACAGTAAACATGACAACAGCACCTGGGTTAACACAGTCAACATGACAACAGCACCTGGGTGAACTAAGTAAACATGACAACAGCACCTGGATCAACACAGTCAACATGACAACAGCACCTGGGTCAACACAGTAAACATGACAACAGCACCTGGGTCAACACAGTAAACATGACAACAGCACCTGGGTCAACACAGTAAACATGACAACAGCACCTGTGTCAACACAGTAAACATGACAACAGCACCTGGGTCAACACAGTAAACATGACAACATCACCTGGGTTAACACAGTCAACATGACAACAGCACCTGGCTTAACACAGTAAACATGACAACAGCACCTGGGTGAACTAAGTAAACATGACAACAGCACCTGGGTCAACAAAGTCAACATGACAACAGCACCTGGGTCAACAAAGTCAACATGACAACAGCACCTGGGTCAACAAAGTCAACATGACAACAGCACCTGGGTCAACTCAGTAAACATGACAACAGCACCTGGGTCAACACAGTAAACATGACAACAGCACCTGGGTCAACACAATAAACATGACAACAGCACCTGGATCAACACAGTAAACATGACAACAGCACCTGGGTTAACACAGTCAACATGACAACAGCACCTGGGTGAACTAAGTAAACATGACAACAGCACCTGGATCAACACAGTCAACATGACAACAGCACCTGGGTCAACACAGTAAACATGACAACAGCACCTGGGTCAACACAGTAAACATGACAACAGCACCTGTGTCAACACAGTAAACATGACAACAGCACCTGGGTCAACACAGTAAACATGACAACATCACCTGGGTTAACACAGTCAACATGACAACAGCACCTGGCTTAACACAGTAAACATGACAACAGCACCTGGGTGAACTAAGTAAACATGACAACAGCACCTGGGTCAACAAAGTCAACATGACAACAGCACCTGGGTCAACAAAGTCAACATGACAACAGCACCTGGGTCAACAAAGTCAACATGACAACAGCACCTGGGTCAACTCAGTAAACATGACAACAGCACCTGGGTCAACACAGTAAACATGACAACAGCACCTGGGTCAACACAATAAACATGACAACAGCACCTGTATCAACACAGTAAACATGACAACAGCACCTGGGTTAACACAGTCAACATGACAACAGCACCTGGGTGAACTAAGTAAACATGACAACAGCACCTGGATCAACACAGTCAACATGACAACAGTACCTGGGTCAACACAGTAAACATGACAACAGCACCTGGGTCAACACAGTAAACATGACAACAGCACCTGGATCAACACAGTCAACATGACAACAGCACCTGGGTCAACACAGTAAACATGACAACAGCACCTGGGTCAACACAGTAAACATGACAACAGCACCTGGGTCAACACAGTAAACATGACAACAGCACCTGAGTCAACACAGTAAACATGACAACAGCACATGGGTCAACACAGTAAACATGACAACAGCACCTGGGTCAACACAGTAAACATGACAACAGCACCTGGGTCAACACAGTAAACATGACAACAGCACCTGGGTCAACACAGTCAACATGACAACATCACCTGGGTTAACACAGTAAACATGACAACAGCACCTGGGTTACCACAGTCAGCATGACAACAGCACCTGGCTTAACACAGTAAACATGACAACAGCACCTGGGTCAACACAGTAAACATGACAACAGCACCTGGGTTAACACAGTAAACATGACAACAGCACCTGGGTCAACACAGTAAACATGACAACAGCACCTAGGTTAACACAGTAAACATGACAACATCACCTGGGTTAACACATTCAACATGACAACAGCACCTGGGTTAACACAGTAAACATGACAACAGCACCTGGGTGAACTAAGTAAACATGACAACAGCACCTGGATCAACACAGTCAACATGACAACAGCACCTGGGTCAACACAGTAAACATGACTACAGCACCTGGGTCAACTAAGTAAACATGACAACAGCACCTGGGTCAACACAGTAAACATGACAACAGCACTGGTGTCAACACAGTCAACATGACAACAGCACCTGGATCAACACAGTAAACATGACAACAGCACCTGTGTCAACACAGTAAACATGACAACAGCACCTGGGTCAACACAGTAAACATGACAACAGCACATGGGCCAACACAGTAAACATGACAACAGCACCTGGGTCAACACAGTAAACATGACAACAGCACCTGGGTCAACACAGTAAACATGACAACAGCACCTGGATCAACACAGTAAACATGACAACAGCACCTGGGTCAACACAGTAAACATGACAACAGCACCTGGGTCAACTCAGTAAACATGACAACAGCACCTGGGTCAACACAGTAAACATGACAACAGCACCTGGGTCAACACAGTAAACATGACAACAGCACCTGGGTCAACACAGTAAACATGACAACAGCACCTGGGTCAACTCAGTAAACATGACAACAGCACCTGTGTCAACACAGTAAACATGACAACAGCACCTGGGTCAACACAGTAAACATGACAACAGCACCTGGGTCAACACAGTAAACATGACAACAGCACCTGGGTCAACACAGTAAACATGACAACAGCACCTGAGTCAACACAGTAAACATGACAACAGCACCTGGGTCAACACAGTCAACATGACAACAGCACCTGTGTCAACACAGTAAACATGACAACAGCACCTGGGTCAACACAGTCAACATGACAACAGCACCTGGGTCAACAAAGTCAACATGACAACAGCACCTGGGTCAACTCAGTAAACATGACAACAGCACCTGGGTCAACACAGTAAACATGACAACAGCACCTGGATCAACACAGTAAACATGACAACAGCACCTGGGTTAACACAGTAAACATGACAACAGCACCTGGGTGAACTAAGTAAACATGACAACAGCACCTGGGTCAACAAAGTCAACATGACACCAGCACCTGGGTCAACTCAGTAAACATGACAACAGCACCTGGGTCAACACAATAAACATGACAACAGCACCTGGGTTAACACAGTCAACATGACAACAGCACCTGGGTTAACACAGTAAACATGACAACAGCACCTGGGTCAACTCAGTAAACATGACAACAGCACCTGGGTCAACACAGTAAACATGACAACAGCACCTGGATCAACACAGTAAACATGACAACAGCACCTGGGTTAACACAGTAAACATGACAACAGCACCTGGGTGAACTAAGTAAACATGACAACAGCACCTGGGTCAACAAAGTCAACATGACACCAGCACCTGGGTCAACTCAGTAAACATGACAACAGCACCTGGGTCAACACAATAAACATGACAACAGCACCTGGGTTAACACAGTCAACATGACAACAGCACCTGGGTTAACACAGTCAACATGACAACAGCACCTGGGTTAACACAGTAAACATGACAACAGCACCTGGGTTAACACAGTAAACATGACAACAGCACCTGGGTTAACACAGTAAACATGACAACAGCACCTGGGTCAACTCAGTAAACATGACTACAGCACCTGGGTCAACTAAGTAAACATGACAACAGCACCTGGGTCAACACAGTAAACATGACAACAGCACTGGTGTCAACACAGTCAACATGACAACAGCACCTGGATCAACACAGTAAACATGACAACAGCACCTGTGTCAACACAGTAAACATGACAACAGCACCTGGGTCAACACAGTAAACATGACAACAGCACATGGGTCAACACAGTAAACATGACAACAGCACCTGGGTCAACACAGTAAACATGACAACAGCACCTGGGTCAACACAGTAAACATGACAACAGCACCTGGATCAACACAGTAAACATGACAACAGCACCTGGGTCAACACAGTAAACATGACAACAGCACCTGGGTCAACTCAGTAAACATGACAACAGCACCTGGGTCAACACAGTAAACATGACAACAGCACCTGGGTCAACACAGTAAACATGACAACAGCACCTGGGTCAACACAGTAAACATGACAACAGCACCTGGGTCAACTCAGTAAACATGACAACAGCACCTGTGTCAACACAGTAAACATGACAACAGCACCTGGGTCAACACAGTAAACATGACAACAGCACCTGGGTCAACACAGTAAACATGACAACAGCACCTGGGTCAACACAGTAAACATGACAACAGCACCTGAGTCAACACAGTAAACATGACAACAGCACCTGGGTCAACACAGTCAACATGACAACAGCACCTGTGTCAACACAGTAAACATGACAACAGCACCTGGGTCAACACAGTCAACATGACAACAGCACCTGGGTCAACAAAGTCAACATGACAACAGCACCTGGGTCAACTCAGTAAACATGACAACAGCACCTGGGTCAACACAGTAAACATGACAACAGCACCTGGATCAACACAGTAAACATGACAACAGCACCTGGGTTAACACAGTAAACATGACAACAGCACCTGGGTGAACTAAGTAAACATGACAACAGCACCTGGGTCAACAAAGTCAACATGACACCAGCACCTGGGTCAACTCAGTAAACATGACAACAGCACCTGGGTCAACACAATAAACATGACAACAGCACCTGGGTTAACACAGTCAACATGACAACAGCACCTGGGTTAACACAGTAAACATGACAACAGCACCTGGGTCAACTCAGTAAACATGACAACAGCACCTGGGTCAACACAGTAAACATGACAACAGCACCTGGATCAACACAGTAAACATGACAACAGCACCTGGGTTAACACAGTAAACATGACAACAGCACCTGGGTGAACTAAGTAAACATGACAACAGCACCTGGGTCAACAAAGTCAACATGACACCAGCACCTGGGTCAACTCAGTAAACATGACAACAGCACCTGGGTCAACACAATAAACATGACAACAGCACCTGGGTTAACACAGTCAACATGACAACAGCACCTGGGTTAACACAGTCAAC
>NC_068448.1:5037691-5042691 GCF_023373465.1 Oncorhynchus keta | reverse complement strand
TCCTCCTTTTCCTGTAGTTCACAATCATCTCCTTTGTCTTGATCACGTTGAGGGAGAGGTTGTTGTCCTGGCACCACACTACCAGGTCTCTGACCTCCCTATAGGCTGTCTCATCGTTGAGGGAGAGGTTGTTGTCCTGGCACCACACTACCAGGTCTCTGACCCCTCCCTATAGACTGTCTCATCGTTGAGGGAGAGGTTGTTGTCCTGGCACCACACTACCAGGTCTCTGACCTCCTCCCTATAGGCTGTCTCATCGTTGAGGGAGAGGTTGTTGTCCTGGCACCACACTACCAGGTCTCTGACCTCCTCCCTATAGGCTGTCTCATCGTTGAGGGAGAGGTTGTTGTCCTGGCACCACACTACCAGGTCTCTGACCTCCCTATAGGCTGTCTCATCGTTGAGGGAGAGGTTGTTGTCCTGGCACCACACTGCCAGGTCTCTGACCTCCTCCCTATAGACTGTCTCATCGTTGAGGGAGAGGTTGTTGTCCTGGCACCACACTGCCAGGTCTCTGACCTCCTCCCTATAGGCTGTCTCATCGTTGAGGGAGAGGTTGTTGTCCTGGCACCACACTGCCAGGTCTCTGACCTCCTGCCTATAGACTGTCTCATCGTTGAGGGAGAGGTTGTTGTCCTGGCACCACACTGCCAGGTCTCTGACCTCCCTATAGGCTGTCTCATCGTTGAGGGAGAGGTTGTTGTCCTGGCACCACACTGCCAGGTCTCTGACCTCCCTATAGGCTGTCTCATCGTTGAGGGAGAGGTTGTTGTCCTGGCACCACACTGCCAGGTCTCTGACCTCCCTATAGGCTGTCTCATCGTTGAGGGAGAGGTTGTTGTCCTGGCACCACACTGCCAGGTCTCTGACCTCCTCCCTGTAGGCTGTCTCATCGTTGAGGGAGAGGTTGTTGTCCTGGCACCACACTGCCAGGTCTCTGACCTCCTCCCTGTAGGCTGTCTCATCGTTGAGGGAGAGGTTGTTGTCCTGGCACCACACTGCCAGGTCTCTGACCTCCATAGGCTGTCTCATCGTTGAGGGAGAGGTTGTTGTCCTGGCACCACACTGCCAGGTCTCTGACCTCCCTATAGGCTGTCTCATCGTTGAGGGAGAGGTTGTTGTCCTGGCACCACACTGCCAGGTCTCTGACCTCCCTATAGGCTGTCTCATCGTTGAGGGAGAGGTTGTTGTCCTGGCACCACACTGCCAGGTCTCTGACCTCCTCCCTATAGGCTGTCTCATCGTTGAGGGAGAGGTTGTTGTCCTGGCACCACACTACCAGGTCTCTGACCTCCCTATAGGCTGTCTCATCGTTGAGGGAGAGGTTGTTGTCCTGGCACCACACTGCCAGGTCTCTGACCTCCTCCCTATAGGCTGTCTAATCGTTGAGGGAGAGGTTGTTGTCCTGGCACCACACTGCCAGGTCTCTGACCTCCTCCCTATAGGCTGTCTCATCGTTGAGGGAGAGGTTGTTGTCCTGGCACCACACTACCAGGTCTCTGACCTCCCTATAGGCTGTCTCATCGTGGTCGGTGATCAGGCCTACCACTGTTGTGTCATCAGCAAACGTAATGATGGTGATGCCCATACAGGATATAGTGACTGTAGCAGTGAAGGTGATGAGACCCATACAGGATGTAGTGACTGTAGGGGTGATAAGACCCATACAGGATATAGTGACTGTAGGGGTGATGAGACCCATACAGGATGTAGTGACTGTAGGGGTGATGAGACCCATACAGGATGTAGTGACTGTAGGGGTGATGAGACCCATACAGGATGTAGTGACTGTAGGGGTGATGAGACCTATACAGGATGTAGTGACTGTAGGGGTGATGAGACCCATACAGGATGTAGTGACTGTAGGGGTGATGAGACCTATACAGGATGTAGTGACTGTAGGGGTGATGAGACCCATACAGGATGTAGTGACTGTAGGGGTGATGAGACCCATACAGGATGTAGTGACTGTAGGGGTGATGAGACCTATACAGGATGTAGTGACTGTAGGGGTGATGAGACCTATACAGGATGTAGTGACTGTAGGGGTGATGAGACCCATACAGGATGTAGTGACTGTAGGGGTGATGAGACCTATACAGGATGTGGTGACTGTAGGGGTGATGACCAATACAGGATGTAGTGACTGTAGGGGTGATGAGACCAATACAGGATGTGGTGACTGTAGGGGTGATGAGACCAATACAGGATGTGGTGACTGTAGGGGTGATGAGACCCATACAGGATGTATTGACTGTAGGGGTGATGAGACCCATACAGGATGTATTGACTGTAGGGGTGATAAGACCCATACAGGATGTAGTGACTGTAGGGGTGATGAGACCCATACAGGATGTAGTGACTGTAGGGGTGATGAGACCCATACAGGATGTAGTGACTGTAGGGGTGATGAGAGCCATACAGGATGTAGTGACTGTAGGGGTGATGAGACCCATACAGGATGTGGTGACTGTAGGGGTGATGAGACCCATACAGGATGTAGTGACTGTAGGGGTGAAGAGACCCATACAGGATGTAGTGACTGTAGGGGTGAAGAGACCCATACAGGATGTAGTGACTGTAGGGGTGATAAGACGCATACAGGATGTAGTGACTGTAGGGGTGAAGAGACCCATACAGGATGTAGTAACTGTAGGGGTGAAGAGACCCATACAGGATGTAGTGACTGTAGGGGTGATGAGACCCATACAGGATGTAGTGACTGTAGGGGTGAAGAGACCCATACAGGATGTAGTAACTGTAGGGGTGAAGAGACCCATACAGGATGTAGTGACTGTAGGGGTGAAGAGACCCATACAGGATGTAGTAACTGTAGGGGTGAAGAGACCCATACAGGATGTAGTGACTGTAGGGGTGAAGAGATCCATACAGGATGTAGTGACTGTAGGGGTGAAGAGACCCATACAGGATGTAGTGACTGTAGGGGTGATAAGACCTATACAGGATGTAGTGACTGTAGGGGTGATGTTATGTGTCTAATAATAAATACATTGGACCACATGTTTTCATGTCTAATTAAAGCGGTTCTTGTCATGGGTCAGGGGTCACCTCTCACACATGTCCTATTGCCTAACTGACTCCCCTCATCCCTTACCCCCGTGTCGCCTCACCGCCCTCCGTCCGCCGCCATGCGAGACACTGCAGCCTGGCTGTCTCTGCTGCAGCTCGACTCAGCTTCCTCTTGGCTTACACTCCCTCGCCCTCCACCCCTCCACCCCTCACCATCCATCCTTACAACCCTTCATTGCAGACCTCGAGCATTCCACTCCTTCCCGTTCACCCCTCCACCCCTCCACCCCTCCAACCCCAGCAGTGCTCCACCCTCCTTCCTAGCCCCAAACCCACGCCTCCGCCAGTCCATCCCTGTCTAAATCCTCCCTCCCTCCATCCCACCCGTCCTCTCCTTCCTAGCCCCAAACCCACCCCTCCGCCAGTCCATCCCCTTCTGAATTCTCCCTCCCTCCCTATCCCCTCCTTCTCGTCCCCTCGCCCTCTTGCTGACACACAGGAAAGGGAAGGCAGGGAAGGTTGGCTCCTGCTCCCCTCCGACAGGGAACAGTGAGGCTATGGAAGGGGCCAGGGCACCACATCCTGTTTTAGACACACAGAAAAGAGAGAGCGAACCCCATGACCTCATGCTGCCTGTGGTTGGTCAGCAGGACTACAACCACAGAAAACTACAACCACAGAAAACTACAACCACAGAAAACTACAACCACAGAAAACCAAACTATGCCTCTCACAGTGTCCCTCTACCTATACTGTCAATGTATTGAGAATCAAGGCTGTAGGGACCGTAGTCTATGGTAGGGACACTGTAGACTGGTGGTCTGTTCTGTTTGTGAGGTAGACCACTCTACTGGATGTTGTACGGCTGTACAAGGACAGAAGAGTTGGCGACAACACGCATGTCTAATATGGAACCATTAGGGACACATGTAGAAACCAGAGTGACTGGACCAGAGTGACTGGCCTCGAGAGATATCTATCTGACCCCCAACATGTTTAGACCCCAGAGTGACTGGACCAGAGTGACTGGACCAGAGAGATATCTATCTGACCCCCAACATGTTTAGACCCCAGAGTGACTGGACCAGAGTGACTGGACCAGAGAGATATCTATCTGACCCCCAACATGTTTAGACCCCAGAGTGACTGGACCAGAGTGACTGGACCAGAGAGATATCTATCTGACCCCCAACATGTTTAGACCCCAGAGTGACTGGACCAGAGTGACTGGACCAGAGAGATATCTATCTGACCCCCAACATGTTTAGACCCCAGAGTGACTGGACCAGAGTGACTGGACCAGAGAGATATCTATCTGACCCCCAACATGTTTAGACCCCAGAGTGACTGGACCAGAGTGACTGGACCAGAGAGATATCTATCTGACCCCCAACATGTTTAGACCCCAGAGTGACTGGACCAGAGTGACTGGACCAGAGAGATATCTATCTGACCCCCAACATGTTTGGACCCCAGAGTGACTGGACCAGAGTGACTGGACCAGAGAGATATCTATCTGACCCCCAACATGTTTAGACCCCAGAGTGACTGGACCAGAGTGACTGGCCTCGAGAGATATCTATCTGACCCCCAACATGTTTAGACCCCAGAGTGACTGGACCAGAGTGACTGGCCTCGAGAGATATCTATCTGACCCCCAACATGTTTAGACCCCAGAGTGACTGGACCAGAGTGACTGGACCAGAGAGAGAGAGACAGAGAGACAGAGAGACAGACAGACAGAGAGAGACAGAGAGAGAGAGAGAGAGAGAGAGAGAGAGAGAGAGGGGGAGAGAGAGAGAGGGAGAGAGAGAGGGAGAGAGAGAGAGAGAGAGGAGAGGGAGAGGGAGAGAGAGAGAGAGACAGAGAGAGAGAGAGAGAGAGAGAGAGGAGAGAGAGAGAGAGACAGAGACAGAGAGAGAGAGAGAGAGAGAGAGGGAGAGAGAGAGAGAGAGAGAGAGAGAGAGAGA
>NC_068448.1:5010191-5032691 GCF_023373465.1 Oncorhynchus keta | reverse complement strand
CACTGTCGACCAGGACCCATAGAGAACAGGGCAACACTGTCGACCAGGACCCATAGAGAACAGGGCAACACTGTCGACCAGGATGCATAGGGAACAGGGCAACACTGTCGACCAGGATGCATAGGGAACAGGGCAACACTGTCGACCAGGACCCATAGAGAACAGGGCAACACTGTCGACCAGGACCCATAGGGAACAGGGCAACACTGTCGACCAGGACCCATAGAGAACAGGGCAACACTGTCGACCAGGACCCATAGAGAACAGGGCAACACTGTCGACCAGGACCCATAGAGAACAGGGCAACACTGTCGACCAGGACCCATAGAGAACAGGGCAACACTGTCAACCAGGACCCATAGAGAACAGGGCAACACTGTCGACCAGGATGCATAGGGAACAGGGCAACACTGTCAACCAGGACCCATAGAGAACAGGGCAACACTGTCGACCAGGACGCATAGAGAACAGGGCAACACTGTCGACCAGGACCCATAGAGAACAGGGCAACACTGTCGACCAGGACCCATAGAGAACAGGGCAACACTGTCGACCAGGATGCATAGGGAACAGGGCAACACTGTCGACCAGGACCCATAGAGAACAGGGCAACACTGTCGACCAGGACCCATAGAGAACAGGGCAACACTGTCGACCAGGACCCATAGAGAACAGGGCAACACTGTCGACCAGGACCCATAGAGAACAGGGCAACACTGTCGACCAGGACCCATAGAGAACAGGGCAACACTGTCGACCAGGACCCATAGAGAACAGGGCAACACTGTCGACCAGGACCCATAGAGAACAGGGCAACACTGTCGACCAGGACCCATAGATAACAGGGCAACACTGTCGACCAGGACCCATAGAGAACAGGGCAACACTGTCGACCAGGACCCATAGAGAACAGGGCAACACTGTCGACCAGGACCCATAGAGAACAGGGCAACACTGTCAACCAGGACCCATAGAGAACAGGGCAACACTGTCAACCAGGACCCATAGAGAACAGGGCAACACTGTCAACCAGGACCCATAGAGAACAGGGCAACACTGTCAACCAGGACCCATAGAGAACAGGGCAACACTGTCAACCAGGACCCATAGAGAACAGGGCAACACTGTCGACCAGGACCCATAGAGAACAGGGCAACACTGTCAACCAGGACCCATAGAGAACAGGGCAACACTGTCGACCAGGACCCATAGAGAACAGGGCAACACTGTCGACCAGGACCCATAGAGAACAGGGCAACACTGTCAACCAGGACCCATAGAGAACAGGGCAACACTGTCGACCAGGACCCATAGAGAACAGGGCAACACTGTCAACCAGGACCCATAGAGAACAGGGCAACACTGTCAACCAGGACCCATAGAGAACAGGGCAACACTGTCAACCAGGACCCATAGAGAACAGGGCAACACTGTCAACCAGGACCCATAGAGAACAGGGCAACACTGTCAACCAGGACCCATAGAGAACAGGGCAACACTGTCGACCAGGACCCATAGAGAACAGGGCAACACTGTCAACCAGGACCCATAGAGAACAGGGCAACACTGTCGACCAGGACCCATAGAGAACAGGGCAACACTGTCGACCAGGACCCATAGAGAACAGGGCAACACTGTCGACCAGGACCCATAGAGAACAGGGCAACACTGTCGACCAGGACCCATAGAGAACAGGGCAACACTGTCGACCAGGACCCATAGAGAACAGGGCAACACTGTCGACCAGGACCCATAGAGAACAGGGCAACACTGTCGACCAGGACCCATAGAGAACAGGGCAACACTGTCGACCAGGATGCATAGGGAACAGGGCAACACTGTCGACCAGGACCCATAGAGAACAGGGCAACACTGTCGACCAGGACCCATAGGGAACAGGGCAACACTGTCGACCAGGACCCATAGAGAACAGGGCAACACTGTCGACCAGGACCCATAGAGAACAGGGCAACACTGTCGACCAGGACCCATAGCGAACAGGGCAACACTGTCGACCAGGACCCATAGAGAACAGGGCAACACTGTCGACCAGGACCCATAGAGAACAGGGCAACACTGTCGACCAGGACCCATAGAGAACAGGGCAACACTGTCGACCAGGACCCATAGAGAACAGGGCAACACTGTCGACCAGGACCCATAGAGAACAGGGCAACACTGTCGACCAGGACCCATAGAGAACAGGGCAACACTGTCGACCAGGACCCATAGAGAACAGGGCAACACTGTCGACCAGGACCCATAGAGAACAGGGCAACACTGTCGACCAGGACCCATAGAGAACAGGGCAACACTGTCGACTAGGACCCATAGAGAACAGGGCAACACTGTCGACCAGGACCCATAGAGAACAGGGCAACACTGTCGACCAGGACCCATAGAGAACAGGGCAACACTGTCGACCAGGACCCATAGAGAACAGGGCAACACTGTCGACCAGGACCCATAGAGAACAGGGCAACACTGTCGACCAGGACCCATAGAGAACAGGGCAACACTGTCGACCAGGACCCATAGAGAACAGGGCAACACTGTCAACCAGGACCCATAGAGAACAGGGCAACACTGTCGACCAGGACCCATAGAGAACAGGGCAACACTGTCGACCAGGACCCATAGAGAACAGGGCAACACTGTCGACCAGGACCCATAGAGAACAGGGCAACACTGTCGACCAGGATGCATAGAGAACAGGGCAACACTGTCGACCAGGATGCATAGGGAACAGGGCAACACTGTCGACCAGGACCCATAGAGAACAGGGCAACACTGTCGACCAGGATGCATAGGGAACAGGGCAACACTGTCAACCAGGACCCATAGAGAACAGGGCAACACTGTCGACCAGGATGCATAGAGAACAGGGCAACACTGTCGACCAGGACCCATAGAGAACAGGGCAACACTGTCGACCAGGACCCATAGAGAACAGGGCAACACTGTCGACCAGGACCCATAGAGAACAGGGCAACACTGTCAACCAGGACCCATAGAGAACAGGGCAACACTGTCGACCAGGACCCATAGAGAACAGGGCAACACTGTCAACCAGGACCCATAGAGAACAGGGCAACACTGTCGACCAGGACCCATAGAGAACAGGGCAACACTGTCGACCAGGACCCATAGAGAACAGGGCAACACTGTCAACCAGGACCCATAGAGAACAGGGCAACACTGTCGACCAGGACCCATAGAGAACAGGGCAACACTGTCAACCAGGACCCATAGAGAACAGGGCAACACTGTCGACCAGGACCCATAGAGAACAGGGCAACACTGTCGACCAGGACCCATAGGGAACAGGGCAACACTGTCGACCAGGATGCATAGGGAACAGGGCAACACTGTCGACCAGGACCCATAGAGAACAGGGCAACACTGTCAACCAGGACCCATAGAGAACAGGGCAACACTGTCGACCAGGACCCATAGAGAACAGGGCAACACTGTCGACCAGGACCCATAGAGAACAGGGCAACACTGTCGACCAGGATGCATAGGGAACGGGGTGCAATTTGGGACTCAGCCATCTGCGTTCTGTTGTTTAATTCTTGTTAGAATTGTTTTCGTTCAGTCAGCGATTTGGGGGAAAAACAGGTTCATGCGCCAAAGTAATATAGTGGTGATCAGAACTCCACCAGGATGGATTCAGACGTTCAGTCGGCTTAAAGGTTACACAGTGGAGAGTCTGTCTGTCTGTCTGTCTGTCTGTCTGTCTGTCTGTCTGTCTGTCTGTCTGTCTGTCTGTCTGTCTGTCTGTCTGTCTGTCTGTCTGTCTGTCTGTCTGTCTGTCTGTATTGATGTCTGTCTGTCTGTCTGTCTGTCTGTCTGTCTGTCTGTCTGTCTGTCTGTCTGTCTGTCTGTCTGTCTGTCTGTCTGTCTGTCTGTCTGAGATTCAAAGTGACAACATGTTGTGTCAACCACAAAACACTCTGATTGAAGTGAAATATCACCACGAGCATGTCTAATGTAGACTAGAATAACCTAAAAATATCACCACGAGCATGTCTAATGTAGACTAGAATAACCTAAAAATATCACCACGAGCATGTCTAATGTAGACTAGAATAACCTAAAAATATCACCACGAGCATGTCTAATGTAGACTAGAATAACCTAAAAATATCACCACGAGCATGTCTAATGTAGACTAGAATAACCTAAAAATATTACCACGTGCATGTCTAATGTAGACTAGACTAACCTAAAAATATCACCACGAGCATGTCTAATGTAGACTAGAATAACCTAAAAATATCACCACGAGCATGTCTAATGTAGACTAGAATAACCTAAAAATATCACCACGAGCATGTCTAATGTAGACTAGAATAACCTAAAAATATCACCACGAGCATGTCTAATGTAGACTAGAATAACCTAAAAATATCACCACGAGCATGTCTAATGTAGACTAGAATAACCTAAAAATATCACCACGAGCATGTCTAATGTAGACTAGAATAACCTAAAAATATCACCACGAGCATGTCTAATGTAGACTAGAATAACCTAAAAATATCACCACGAGCATGTCTAATGTAGACTAGAATAACCTAAAAATATCACCACGAGCATGTCTAATGTAGACTAGAATAACCTAAAAATATCACCACGAGCATGTCTAATGTAGACTAGAATAACCTAAAAATATCACCACGAGCATGTCTAATGTAGACTAGAATAACCTAAAAATATCACCACGAGCATGTCTAATGTAGACTAGAATAACGTAAAAATATCACCACGAGCATGTCTAATGTAGACTAGACTAACCTAAAAATATCACCACGAGCATGTCTAATGTAGACTAGAATAACCTAAAAATATCACCACGAGCATGTCTAATGTAGACTAGAATAACCTAAAAATATCACCACGAGCATGTCTAATGTAGACTAGAATAACCTAAAAATATCACCACGAGCATGTCTAATGTAGACTAGAATAACCTAAAAATATCACCACGAGCATGTCTAATGTAGACTAGAATAACCTAAAAATATCACCACGAGCATGTCTAATGTAGACTAGAATAACCTAAAAATATCACCACGAGCATGTCTAATGTAGACTAGAATAACCTAAAAATATCACCACGAGCATGTCTAATGTAGACTAGAATAACCTAAAAATATCACCACGAGCATGTCTAATGTAGACTAGAATAACCTAAAAATATCACCACGAGCATGTCTAATGTAGACTAGAATAACCTAAAAATATCACCACGAGCATGTCTAATGTAGACTAGAATAACCTAAAAATATCACCACGAGCATGTCTAATGTAGACTAGAATAACCTAAAAATATTACCACGTGCATGTCTAATGTAGACTAGACTAACCTAAAAATATCACCACGAGCATGTCTAATGTAGACTAGACTAACCTAAAAATATTACCACGTGCATGTCTAATGTAGACTAGACTAACCTAAAAATATCACCACGAGCATGTCTAATGTAGACTAGACTTGAATGAGCTAAAAAATAACACCTGAACTAAAATGTGAAAACTAAACCTAACTGAAGAACAGGAAATCAAAAATCGTTAGAAATAACTTTATTTTTTTTTGTAAAATGATTTAAAACGCAATATATTCATTTACAAAAAGCCCTCTTCAGATAAAGAAACAACAACCGAAAGTTTAACATTGAGAAAAAAAATGTCTGTGTCAAAGCAATGTTGCAATGAAATACTGCATGAAATACTGCATGAAATACTGTATCAAATACTGCATGAAATACTGCATGAAATAATGCATGAAATACTGCATGAAATACTGCATGAAATACTGCATGAAATACTGCATGACATACTGTATGAAATACTGCATGAAATACTGCATGAAATACTGCATGAAATACTGCATGAAATACTGCATGAAATACTGCATGAAATAATGCATGAAATAATGCATGAAATAATGCATGAAATACTGCATGAAATACTGCATGAAATACTGCATGAAATAATGCATGAAATACTGCATGAAATAATGCATGAGATAATGCATGAAATAATGCATGAGATACTGCATGAAATAATGCATGAAATAATGCATGAAATAATGCATGAAATACTGCATGAAATACTGCATGAAATAATGCATGAAATAATGCATGAAATACTGCATGAAATACTGCATGAAATACTGCATGAAATAATGCTTTTGTTTTACCTGCTTGATTTAAGTGCAGAGCAGCTGTTGTGTTTGTTTTATTCCTAACTTTAAAAAAAACTTTTTTTCTTTTAACCAAAAGTAGTTTTTACCTTTTTATCAACGTGGTTCTTAATTAAAGAGGCATTCTGGGATTCAGACAACAAGAAAGTGGTCAACCGGCTATACATCATTCATGTAAATGTCCTAAAATGGATATCCTAAATCCCAGATTCACCTTTTTTTATGTGTGGTGACAGAAATTAAAATATAAACAAGTGTTTTGATGTAAATAATTACAATTAAAACCTTTAAAAACAAACAAAAATTTAAAAACAAAGTCTCCTAGTGTCCTAACATTGCAGACCTCATAAATTCACATTGTACAGAAACAATAATCCTAGTCTTTCATTTTGTAAAATATATATTGCATTAGAAAGATTTGGAACATGGTGGTCTTCCTGGTATGTTTGTGACCCAGTGCAAATTAAACAGTTTTTCATCGAAATAATTCAATAAAAATCTACACAAATAAAACCAACAACATGAAATTAGGAATAGTGTATAAAAAAAATAAATGGCAATAACAAAAAAAATGAAAAAAGTTTATCATTATAAATGTTCTGCCTGTCTGGACAGTAAAAGAAGTGCTCAGTAGTCTTTAGTGTTCTGTAGTGGTCTGCAGTGGTCTGTTGTAGACCATAATGCATTGTAGTAATCCTACCCTGAAAGTCCTTAAAGGTCAACCGCAGACCAGGGTCAAGTACACCAATCCAATGCTTTCTAAAATGTATTTTATTTTTACATTTTTGTTTTAGGTGTACTTTCCTTAATTTAGTGTTTGCACTTCTGTGGCCTATTCCATAGTGCAAATTACACCAAGTCCCACTCCAGTATTACAGTATGTTTAACATACTGTATTTGACCAACAGGTCTTGTAGGCTGACCTAAGACCATACTAGACTCTGGCACACAGCCAATGACTAACAGCAGTCAGGAAGGTGTCTACCCAGTAATACAGGTACCGTAGTAGACAGCACTACTAGCATCAGCGAGAGCAGAGATGAGAGGACTACTCTGGCTCTCCTCACAGATCCTCCCTAGTGGTTTAGAGAGGGGTGCGTTGGTATACCCCTCCAGAGCTTTCGACACGGGGACACTACCGTACCCCTCCATGGATTTAGAAACGGGAATGAGGTTACTCCCATACCCCTCCATACGAGTCCGGTTAGCACTGAGGTACTGGTCAAACTCATTGCGGTCCACTTCTGTCCAGAACTCAACTGACGTCAGGCCTACGTGGTTGGACCCAGTCTGATCTACGGAGTCCAGGGCCTGAGGTTTAGGGTTGGAGGTGGGGACCAGCGAGGAAGAGGAGGACTCGGGAGGGGGAGAGAGCTGCCCCAGGTGAGAGGCCTGGGGGGTGTCTGGTCCAGCGTTATTGTATAGGTAACTATAGTAACCAGAGGACACAGAGGAACTACTGGTGGACTGGAGGGGATTGACTGGCTCAGACAGGCTTATAGAGGAGCCCTGGGGGTAAGAGTAAGGAATGGGAGAGTTCGTAGCCTCTGGCACCTGGCTGAGGCCTTTCTCCTGGGGAGGACGACAGAGCAGGGAGCCTCTCTGGCTCTGGTTTAGATGGTGATTATGACCCCTTTGCCCCTGACCCTGACTATGACCCTGACTTTGACCCTGACTATGACCCTGACTTTGCCCCTGACCCTGACTATGACCCTGACTTTGACCCTGACTATGACCCTGACTTTGCCCCTGACTATGACCCTGACTATGACCCTGACTTTGCCCGTGACCCTGACTATGACCCTGACTATGCCCCTGACCATGACCCTGACTATGACCCTGACCCTGACCATGACCCTGACCCTGACTATGACCCTGACCCTGACGATGCCCCTGACCCAGACCCTGACTATGCCCCTGACCCTGACTATGCCCCTGACTATGACCCTGACTGTGGCTGTGAGGATGGCTATGGGCGTCATGGTGATGGCTGTTATAGTGGTGGTGATGGGGGTAGTTACTCCAGGTTCCATGTAGCTCCACGTCCTCCTGCATGTGAGGGGGAAAGAACACCCCTCCGTCCCCACCCCCCTCCTCCATCACATCCAGAGGGGACATCTCCGGTGTGGGCAGTCCGTAGCTCAGTGTGTCCCCAGTGTGGAGGTCCCTGAAGTGGCCTAGTGGAGGCAGAAGGTGAGGATGTCCATAACCGTTCAGAGGGTGTCCGTAGCCCTCCCCTACCCCAGGAACCCCTGACCCTCCCTGGGCTAGGCTGTGGAGCAGTAACCCCGGTTCCACTCGTTTCAGCTTTTTGGCCTGTTTCTTGCGACGGGGGCGGTACTTGTAGTTGGGGTGGTCCGTCAGGTGCTGGAGGCGGAGTCTCTCGGCCTCCTCAACGAAGGGACGCTTGTCCAGAGTAGTCAGAGCCTTCCACGACTGGCCTAAAGAAAATAACACACATATATATATATACATTGTTGTCAGCAATACAATTATTACCAGCAGTAGCACAATCAGCATCATAATCATTATCATTATCAACATTACCAATGTTATCAACATGATTGGCATCATACATTCAGCTAATATCAGTTGTGTACATCCAACCATAAACTGGGTGGTTCGAGCCCTGAATGCTGATTGGCTGACAGCTGTGGTATATCAGACCGTATACCACAGGTATGACAAAACATGTATTTTACTGCTCTAATTACATTGGTAACCAGTTTATTACAGCAATAAGGCACCTCAGGGGGTTTGTGGTACTTGGCCAATATACCACGGCTAAGGGCTGTGTCCAGGGACTCCGCTTTGCGTCGTGCCTAAGAACAGTCCTTCGCCGTGGTATATTGGCCATATACCACATCCCCCTCGTGTATAAAATGCATAAACATAATCTGTGCAACTCTAAAACTTATTCTGGGTTGAGTATTTCTTTTATTATTATGTTTTAAATATTGTAGATACTAAGTGATGCTGTTGCATGATAAAAGCCAAACTTAACTCAAAAAATCAACTTCTTTACTCTCAGGGAAAAACTATGCGTTTTTTTTTAAGCAGTACTGCGCATATTGAGCAATGAACCCATTTTACATGTGGTTTTGGCTTGAGCAAGATGTAGTACCAACAGTAACTAAAGTCCTACCAACAATTAGAGTTGATTTCACTGATTCGTTGTGGTTTTGTGGACATTCACAACCCCATAAACTGTCCTAAGAACACCACAGAAAAACATGCTTTAATATTTCACACAGTCATGAGTCTAAAAAAACATCCTGAATACTGTGTGTGTGTGTGTGTGTGTGTGTGTGTGTGTGTGTGTGTGTGTGTGTGTGTGTGTGTGTGTGTGTGTGTGTGTGTGTGTGTGTGTGTGTGTGCGTGTGTGTGTCATATCTTACCCAGCATCTTGCTGAGGACAGCATTGTGGAGGTCTGGGTTCTGAACGGCCAGTCGTTTCCTCTCGTCTTTAGCCCAAACCATGAAGGCGTTCATTGGCCGACGGATCCTCGACTCACCCCCTGCTTTCCCCTCAACGCTGCCCTGGGAAGGTGCTTCTGGGTGGGTCGAGTCAGGGCTTCCTGCCCCTGTCCCTGGTTCAGCTCCGGCCCCTATCCTGGCCTCTGTGCGGCCCCCAGCAGAGCCACGATCTCCAGATCCTCCATAAAGGGGGGTCTGGTCGAAGGGTCCTAGCCCACGATCAGAGCCTGGGCTGGGGGAAGAGACCCATGGATGCCCCCCGGCTCCGTCCCGGCCTGGTGGAGAACTGGCCTCACGACAGTAACTAGACTCAGATATATTCATTCCAGCTTAAACAAACTCCTGTTTGGTTGTTGTTGTTGTGTTAACTTCTGTCTGTGTTCTTTTGTGTTTCTCGACACAGACAACGAGGAAAAGGCTAAAGGTTTTAAAAAGCAACAGTGTTCAGAGAAACTGAAAGAGATGGTGGTAAGACAAGCAGAATGCCCAAAGCAAAGCATTGACCTCTGAAGGGTGTGTGACGGTTCAGTAGAAACCGAGAAGTCCCAAAGGTTCCGTGACTCTTTCTCTCCTTCTCTCTCTCTTTCTCTCCTTCTTTCTCTCTTTCTCTCTCCTTCTCTCTCTCTCTTTCTCTCCTTCTCTCTCTCTTTCTCTCTCCTTCTCTCTCTCTTTCTCTCTCCTCTCTCTCTTTCTCTCTCTCCTTCTCTCTCTCTTTCTCTCTCTTTCTCTCTCGGTTTTCCAGAACCTCTTGTAAAAGAGCGTGGTGTGTGTGTTTCTCCTCTGCTATCCTCCAGGACTGGACAGTTTGAAAGTTGTGGTGAGGCTTGATAAACCTGTGGTGTAAATATATACCCAGCCTAAACCAATCAGACGCCAGGGAGACTAGCAAGGCAAACGGGAGGGGTCGGCAGTGGGAGAGTCCCCCCCCCCTCCCCCTTGCCCTATCCGCTCGCTCACAGAGAGATGTAATCTGAGAGGGCCATTGTTTCTGCTCACTCTCACACACACACACACACACACACACACACACACACACACACACACACACACACACACACACACACACACACACACACACACACACACACACACACACACACACACACACACACAGCTTTCCCCAGCCACTCTGTGTGTCTCTGTCTCTCCCTACCTTCCTCTGCCTCCCGCCTCCTTCACCCAGAGTCTCTATCCAACCCCTCTGTCCCCCCCCCCCTCCTCCCATCATCTGAGGCTGTGGCTGTGGTGAAAGGAGACCACACTCAAAGCCTTGCTCGTTAGCGGTGCAGCTCTCTCTCTCTCCCTCTCTCTCTCTCTGTCTCTATCTCTCTCTCTCTCTCTCTCTCTCTCTCTCTCTCTCTCTCTCTCTCTCTCTCTCTCTCTCTCTCTCTCTCTCTCTCTCTCTCTCTCTCTCTCTCTCTCTCTCTCTCTCTCTCTTAGACTTTCTTTTAGAGGCAGAAAACAGAGAAGAGAGCTGCACAGAGAAATACGCTAAAACACACAAGATAGGGCACTAAGCACCCAAAAGTAGTCACAAACATGAGGCAACACTCGAATCCCTCAACATGGTCTCATTAGAACAAGTCAAAACTGTGACGTGTAAAGAGAGCACAAGAGAGCACAACTGTCCTCTGATGTTATCGAAAATAATTCAACAACTTATCACACAGACTTGTTGCAGCAACAAACAAAGTCATGCGATACGTTGAACCATGTCAACGATTGTTGACAAATGTAAAAGAAAATGGGAAAGGGATAATCCTGGTGTCTTTAATGGATGTTATCCCCAGGAGGTAAAGGGCAAACCTAACGGAGAAGACTTTAACATGTTATACACGGTAAGATGGGAACTCTTTCTCCGAGGACACCACTTGTTTCTTGGAGCTCGGTGAGAGTGTGGTTGTCCTATGGTTCAGCACATTTTAAGGAATTTCACAACAAACAAACAACAAAAAAAAAACGTTTTTTTGGGGGGGGGGTATTTCATTACTTTAACGGAAAGTTGCCTAACAGGTCAAACATGGTTATATTTCATTAAAATGTTTGGTCATGTTGTAGGAACGTTCTTCAACTGGTTTGAATTTTCTCAAATAGTTCAGAGAACATAAAGAAGCAAACTTCTTCTGTGGCAATTTCCGTACTTCAGCGTAACGTTTCCAACAGGTTTCCTACTTCAGCGTAACGTTTCCAACAGGTTTCCTACTTCAGCGTAACGTTTCCAACAGGTTTCCTCATGATTCTATTTAAAGTTCCCGAGAACGTTAAGAAAACGTTCCATTAAAAAAAACACCCCAAAAATGTTTGTAATGTACAGTTTAACAGTCTAAGAATGTTATGTTATTTAAAAACATATTAATATACAATTTCGCTTAACAACATTCTAGTAACTATATGTAGATATGATTTGATCCAAATCAAGTGAAACACAAATTGAATTTACAGTGACAATTTTTTATTTTTTATTTCACCTTTATTTAACCAGGTAGGCTAGTTGAGAACAAGTTCTCATTTGCAACTGTGACCTGGCCAAGATAAAGCATAGCAGTGTGAACAGACAACACAGAGTTACACATGGAGTAAACAATTAACAAGTCAATAACACAGTAGAAAAAAGGGGAGTCTATATACAATGTGTACAAAAGCATGAGGAGGTAGGCAAATAATTACAATTTTGCAGATTAACACTGGAGTGATAAATGATCAGATGGTCATGTACAGGTAGAGATATTGGTGTGCAAAAGAGCAGAAAAGTAAATAAATAAAAACAGTGTGGGGATGAGGTAGGTGAAAATGGGTGGGCTATTTACCAATAGACTATGTATAGCTGCAGCGATCGGTTAGCTGCTCAGATAGCTGATGTTTGAAGTTGGTAAAAGCGAGATAAAAGTCTCCAACTTCAGCGATTTTTGCAATTCGTTCTAGTCACAGGCAGCAGAGTACTGGAACGAAAGGCGGCCAAATGAGGTGTTGGCTTTAGGGATGATCAGTGAGATACACCTGCTGGAGCGCGTGCTACGGATGGGTGTTGCCATCGTGACCAGTGAACTGAGATAAGGCGGAGCTTTACCTAGCATGGACATGTAGATGACCTGGAGCCAGTGGGTCTGGCGACGAATATGTAGCAAGGGCCAGCCGACTAGAGCATACAAGTCGCAGTGGTGGGTGGTATAAGGTGCTTTAGTGACAAAACGGATGGCACTGTGATAAACTGCATCCAGTTTGCTGAGTAGAGTGTTGGAAGCAATTTTGTAGATGACATCGTCGATGAAGACGGCTGCACAGTACTGTCTTTTATCGATGTCGGTTATGATATCGTTTAGTACCTTGAGTGTGGCTGAGGTGCACCCGTGACCGGCTCGGAAACCAGATTGCACAGCGGAGAAGGTACAGGTGCACCTCAGTGAGGTGCACCTCAGCCACGCTCAATGTCCTAAATTATATCATAACCGCCATCGATAAGAGACAATACTGTGCAGCTGTATTCATTGACCTGGACCAAGGCTTTCAACTCTGTCACTCACCACATTCTTATCGGCAGACTCAACAGCCTTGGATTCTCAAATGATTGCCTCGCCTGGTTCACCAACTACTCATCTGATAGAGTTCAGTGTGTCAAATCGGAGGGCCTGTTGTCCGGACCTCTGGCAGTCTCTATGGGGGTGCCACAGGGTTCAATTCTCGGGCCGACTCTTTTCTCTGTATATTTCAATGATGTCGCTCTTGCTGCTGGTGATTCTCTGATCCACCTCTACGCAGACGACATCATTCTGTATACTTCTGGCCCTTCTTTGGGCTCTGTGTTAACTGACCTCTAGACAATCTTCAATGCCATACAACTCTCCTTCTGTGGCCTCACAATCCTCTTAAATGCAAGTAAAACTCAATGCATACTCTTCAACCGATCGCTGCCCGCACCTGTCTGCCCGTCCAGCATCACTACTCTGGACGGTTCTGACTTAGAATATGTGGATAACTGCAAACACCAAGGTGTCTGGTTAGACTGTAAACTCTCCTTCCAGACTCACATCAAACATCTCCAATCTAAAATTAGATCTAGAATCTGCTTCGTATTTTGCAACAAAGCATCCTTCACTCATGCTGCCAAACATACCCTCGTAAAACTGACCATCCTACCGATTCTCGACTTCAGCGATGTCATTTATAAAATAGCCTCCAACACTCTACTCAACAAATTGGATGCAGTCTATCACAGTGTCATCCGTTTTGTCACCAAAGCCAATGACTGGAACGAACTTCAAAAATCTCTGAAGATGGAGACTCATATGTCCCTCACTAGCTTTAAGCACCAGCTGTCAGAGCAGCTTACAGATCACTGCACCTGTACATAGCCCATCTGTAAACAGCCCATCTATCTACCTACCTCATCCCCATACTGTATTTATTTATTTATCTTGCTCCTTTGCACCCCGGTATCTCTACTTGCACATTCCTCTCCTGCATATCTACCATTCCAGTGTTTAATTGCTATATTGTAATTACTTCTCCACTATGGCCTATTTATTGCCTTAACTCTTACCTCATTTGCACTCACTGTATAAAGACTTTTCTATTGTATTATTGACTGTATGTTTGTTTTACTCCATGTGTAACTCTGTGTTGTTGTATGTGTCGAACTGCTATGCTTTATCTTGGCCAGGTCGCAATTGTAAATGAGAACTTGTTCTCAACTAGCCAACCTGGTTAAATAAAGGTGTTCTCAACTAGCCTACCTGGTTAAATAAAGGTGTTCTCAACTAGCCTACCTGGTTAAATAAAGGTGTTCTCAACTAGCCAACCTGGTTAAATAAAGGTGTTCTCAACTAGCCAACCTGGTTAAATAAAGGTGTTCTCAACTAGCCTACCTGGTTAAATAAAGGTGTTCTCAACTAGCCTACCTGGTTAAATAAAGGTGTTCTCAACTAGCCTACCTGGTTAAATAAAGGTGAAATAACATTTTTTTAAATAAAATAAATAAATAAAAAAGACAGGGAAATTTTACTGGGATTAAATGTCAGGTATTGTGAAAAACTGAGTTTAAATGTATTTGGCTAAGGTGTATATAAACTTCAGACTTCAACTGTATATACATCACTACCATATACTATATATATATATATATATACATATTAAATGTTGTGTTGATTGAATTCAACCTACCTTGGTGCTGCAATCAATGTCTCTCTTTCACGTACCCTGTCCTCGAGCAACAACCTGACATGCGCTAGCAGCCTTTAACCATCAGTCCAAAAAAATGATGATAGACAATGTTGTGATTTTTGATCATTAAAAACATTTGAATTTAACATTATGTCCTCTGATGTGTTTCTTCATCACCAACATGAAAGACAGGTTTAAGCAGGGTGATAATGTGTTTGTTTCTCTCCTAGGTTGCTACAGTGTCAAAAGATAATTCCCAGTCGTCCCAACAACAGTTGGCCGTTTGGACGTGTTGCAAATTATTCATTAAAGTCTTTCACTTTCACTATTTAGTCCCGTTTCCCATTTCTGTTGAGCGATTACAGTCCCGTTTCCCATTTCTGTTGAGCGATTACAGTCCCGTTTCCCATTTCTGTTGAGCGATTACAGTCCCGTTTCCCATTTCTGTTGAGCGATTACAGTCCCGTTTCCCATTTCTGTTGAGCGATTACAGTCCCGTTTCCCATTTCTGTTGAGCGATTACAGTCCCGTTTCCCATTTCTGTTGAGCGATTACAGTGCATTTCTGTTGAGCGATTACAGTCCCATT
Organism: Oncorhynchus keta; assembly: GCF_023373465.1. Classification (NCBI taxonomy): domain Eukaryota; kingdom Metazoa; phylum Chordata; class Actinopteri; order Salmoniformes; family Salmonidae; genus Oncorhynchus; species Oncorhynchus keta. The sequence continues at coordinate 5,017,258 of NC_068448.1, read as the reverse complement.
TCCAACGCATTTCTGTTGAGCGATTACAGTCCCATTTTCCCAATGCATTTCTGTTGAGCGATTACAGTCCCATTTCCCATTTCTGTTGAGCGATTACAGTCCCATTTCCCATTTCTGTTGAGCGATTACAGTCCCTGTTTCCCATTTCTGTTGAGCGATTACAGTCCTGTTTCCCATTTCTGTTGAGCGATTACAGTCCAACGTTTCCCATTTCTGTTGAGCGATTACAGTCCCATTTCCCATTTCTGTTCGATTACAGTCCCGTTTCCCATTTCTGTTGAGCGATTACAGTCCCGTTTCCCATTTCTGTTGAGCGATTACAGTCCTGTTTCCCATTTCTGTTGAGCGATTACAGTCCCATTTCCCAACGCATTTCTGTTGAGCGATTACAGTCCCGTTTCCCATTTCTGTTGAGCGATTACAGTCCCGTTTCCCATTTCTGTTGAGCGATTACAGTCCTGTTTCCCATTTCTGTTGAGCGATTACAGTCCCATTTCCCAATGCATTTCTGTTGAGCGATTACAGTCCCATTTCCCATTTCTGTTGAGCGATTACAGTCCCGTTTCCCATTTCTGTTGAGCGATTACAGTCCCCTTTCCCATTTCTGTTGAGCGATTACAGTCCCGTTTCCCATTTCTGTTGAGCGATTACAGTGCATTTCTGTTGAGCGATTACAGTCCCATTTCCCATTTCTGTTGAGCGATTACAGTCCCGTTTCCCATTTCTGTTGAGCGATTACAGTCCCATTTCCCATTTCTGTTGAGCATTTCTGTTGAGCGATTACAGTCCCGTTTCCCATTTCTGTTGAGCGATTACAGTCCCGTTTCCCATTTCTGTTGAGCGATTACAGTCCCGTTTCCCATTTCTGTTGAGCGATTACAGTCCCGTTTCCCATTTCTGTTGAGCGATTACAGTCCCGTTTCCCATTTCTGTTGAGCGATTACAGTCCCGTTTCCCATTTCTGTTGAGCGATTACAGTCCTGTTTCCCATTTCTGTTGAGCGATTACAGTCCCATTTCCCAATGCATTTCTGTTGAGCGATTACAGTCCCCTTTCCCATTTCTGTTGAGCGATTACAGTCCCGTTTCCCATTTCTGTTGAGCGATTACAGTGCATTTCTGTTGAGCGATTACAGTCCCATTTCCCAATGCATTTCTGTTGAGCGAATCTTGCGTACAGAAAGTATTCATACCACTTGACTTATTCCACATCTTGTTACAGCCTGAATTGAAAATGGATGAAATAAATAAAACATGTCCCCCATCTACACACAATACCCCCCCATGATGTTTTTAGACATTTCTTTGCAAGTGTATTGAAAATATCCCATTTAATGCGTTTTTCACATGTTAGAATCACCATGGCAGCGATGACAGCTGTGAGTCTTTCTGGGTAAGATTTGCACACCTGGACTGTACAGTATTTTACAATTATTCAGACCACATTTTCGATTCTTATCAAGCAGATTTAAGTCAAAACTTCAGGAACATTCAATGTCTTGATAACTCCAGTGCAGATTTGGCCTGGAGTTTTAAGATATTGTCCTGCTAAAAAGTGAATTAATCTCCCAGTGTCTGGTGGAAAGCAGACTGAATCAGGTTTTCCTCTAGGAAAAACTCACCAGTCCCCTTAACAATTACAAGCATAGTAAGTTAATTGCTTTGCCAATTTTTTATAGTATTACTTTAGTGCATTGTTGCAAACAGGATAGATGTTTTGAAATACTTGTATTCTGTACAGGCTTCCTTCTTTTCACTCTGTCATTTAGGTTAATATTGTGGAGTAACTACAATGTTGTTGATCCATCCTCAGTTTTCTCCTCTCACAGCCATTAAACTCTGTAACTGTTTTAAAGTCTCCATTGGCCTCATGGTGAAAATCTGAGCAGTTTCCTTCTTCTCCGGCAACTGAGTTGTCTGTATGTTTGTAGTTGTCTTTATGTTAGTAGGAAGTATGTCTGTATGTTTGTAGTGACTGGTTGTATTTTTTTGTGTGTGTCGTTGTTTTATTTTTATTTCCAGCTTGTAACGGCAAAACTTAGGGGGGAGGAGACTGTACCAACCAAGAGTAGAAAGGAGAGAAGGGATGGTTGGAAGGTCAATCTGGTTTGTATAGAAAGGATACGTTTTTTGTCACAAATGTACTTTTCGTGGTTAGGATAATGAACGTGAAAATGTTAGGATAATTAATGTAGCAGGTTAGGAGGAGAAGGTTAAGGTTAGTAAAGAAGAGTTAGGGTTAGCTAAAACACACACAAAAAATAATAAAAGTATATACTTTTGCCATTAATTTAACTCCATGGTGAAATGTGTCTGATTTACATACTAGTAACTTGATTAACAGGGACATTTTTCTGTACTGATTGTTTGACTGTTGGATCACTTGCCTGTTCATTCTGAGTGAAACAAAAAACTAAATCCACTGGTGCAAACATTTTTAGTAAAAAAAAAATGTTTTTATTGTGAATTGAATAGAAACGCCTTGGGCTTATTTTGGGCGAGATTGAGCCTCTTCCTTCTCCACCTTGGTCCTGCTTCCAAACAAAGTCTTTCAAGATACATTTGCCATCTGGTTGGTATTGTCATCGGAACAACTTAGTCCTTGTTTTGAACAGACTAAAGGTGATTGATCTATTTTAGAAGAAAAAGATATCAAGTATTTCTTCATTTACCACTGTAACGCTACTCTGACACTTTGTGTGAAATAACGTTGGTGTACTGTTTAATTTGTTCACTATTTACGATATCCAAAAGTGTCTGGTATGGTAATTTCTTATCAAGAAAAATGTATCAATGCCCCTGTCCATATTTGAAATGTGTAATGAGATTGAGTCAATCTGGACATGGTGTTATTTGTGCCAGAAGGGCTAGAATCAAACCGAACACGGTAGGCCTATATAAGGCAGCAACCATAACCGCTAGACTCCATATATAAGGCAGCGACCATAACCGCTAGACTCCATATATAAGGCAGCAACCATAACCGCTAGACTCCATATATAAGGCAGCAACCATAACCGCTAGACTCCATATATAAGGCAGCAACCATAACCGCTAGACTCCATATATAAGGCAGCAACCATAACCGCTAGACTCCATATATAAGGCAGCAACCATAACCGCTAGACTCCATATATAAGGCAGCAACCATAACCGCTAGACTCCATATATAAGGCAGCAACCATAACCGCTAGACTCCATATATAAGGCAGCAACCATAACCGCTAGACTCCATATATAAGGCAGCAACCATAACCGCTAGACTCCATATATAAAGCAGCAACCATAACCGCTAGACTCCATATATAAAGCAGCAACCATAACCGCTAGACTCCAGGCCACGACTGGACAACACTTTGACAGTTAAATTCTAACCTTTAGATACAAACACTAACAGGGATGGGGAACTCCAGTCCTCAGGGGGCCTGATTTAATGTCACACTGTCTCTTCATCCCTAGCAAACACAGAAACTCCAGTCCTCGGGGGGCCTGATTTGATGTCACACTGTCTCTGCATCCCTAGCAAACACAGAAACTCCAGTCCTCAGGGGGCCTGATTTAATGTCACACTGTCTCTTCATCCCTAGCAAACACAGAAACTCCAGTCCTCAGGGGGCCTGATTTAATGTCACACTGTCTCTTCATCCCTAGCAAACACAGAAACTCCAGTCCTCGGGGGGCCTGATTTGATATCACACTGTCTCTGCATCCCTAGCAAACACAGAAACTCCAGTCCTCAGGGGGCCTGATTTAATGTCACACTGTCTCTTCATCCCTAGCAAACACAGAAACTCCAGTCCTCAGGGGGCCTGATTTAATGTCACACTGTCTCTTCATCCCTAGCAAACACAGAAACTCCAGTCCTCGGGGGGCCTGATTTGATATCACACTGTCTCTTCATCCCTAGCAAACACAGAAACTCCAGTCCTCATGATGAGGTGATTATTGGAGTCAGGTGTGTTAGCTGGGTGCTGGGGGCAAAACTGTGACACCAAACAGACCCTTCCAGAGAACTGGAAGTGTGTCGTCGCCTAGTGGAGACCAATATCTACCTTGTGTTATTAAGATATATTAAACTACGGTTGTTGATGTGTTTGGCTGGCAGATACATTTTTATACATTTGTATGTGTGAGAGAGAGAGAGAGAGAGAGAGAGAGAGAGAGAGAGAGAGAGAGAGAGAGAGAGAGAGAGAAAATACTATTTTAATATAGCCTTGATTCCAACGACTCCACCACCCCCCAATGGAGAGAAACAGAACTGAGCATGTTTAGCCAATCATAATGCAAATTTTAATTAAGTAAAATTCTTCACAACGAAAAAGAGATCTAGTTAAAGATCCAAAATCTGTACACATACGAGGGTACGGGGCAGACAGGCATGAAGAGAGATGATGAAGATGATGAAGAGCTTCACCGTACATTGTTACAAACTGGCACCTTTCCTTCTCTCTCTCCATCCTTCTCCCTCACTCTCTCTCTCCATCCTTCTCCCTCACTCTCTCTCCATCCTTCTCCCTTCTCACTCTCTCTATCCACCTCTCCTCCTCTCTCTCTCTCTCTCCGACCTTCTCCCTTCTCACTCTCTCTCTCCATCCTTCTCCCTTCTCACTCTCTCTATCCACCTCTCCTCCTCTCTCTCTCTCTCTCCATCCTTCTCCCTTCTCACTCTCTCTATCTACCTCTCCTCCTCTCTCCCTATCTCTCCATCCTTCTCCCTTCTCATTCTCTCTATCTACCTCTCATCCTCTCTCCCTATCTCTCCATCCTTCTCCCTCACTCTCTCTATCCACCTCTCCTCCTCTCTCCCTGTCTCTCCATCCTTCTTCCTCCTCACTCTCTCTATCCACCTCTCCTCCTCTCTCCCTATTTCTCCATCCTTCTCCCTCAGTCTCTCTATCCACCTCTCCTCCTCTCTCCCTATCTCTCCATCCTTCTCCCTCACTCTCTCTATCTTACTCTCCTCCTCTGTCCCTATCTCTCCATCCTTCTCCCTTCTCACTATCTCTATCTACCTCTCATCCTCTCTCCCTATCTCTCCATCCTTCTCCCTTCTCACTCTCTCTATCTACCTCTTATCCTCTCTCTCTCTCTCTCCATCCTTCTCCCTTCTCTCTCTCTCTCCATCCTTCTCCCTTCTCACTCTCTCTATCTACCTCTCCTCCTCTCTCTCTCTCTCTCTATCCTTCTCCCTTCTCACTCTCTCTATCCACCTCTCCTCCTCTCTCCCTATCTCTCCATCCTTCTCCCTTCTCACTCTCTCTATCTACCTCTCATCCTCTCTCCCTATCTCTCCATCCTTGTCCCTTCTCACTCTCTCTATCTACCTCTCCTCCTCTCTCCCTATCTCTCCATCCTTCTCCCTCACTCTCTCTATCCACCTATCCTCCTCTCTCCCTATCTCTCCATCCTTCTCCCTTCTCACTCTCTCTATCTACCTCTCATCCTCTCTCCCTATCTCTCCATCCTTCTCCCTCACTCTCTCTATCCACCTATCCTCCTCTCTCCCTATCTCTCCATCCTTCTCCCTCACTCTCTCTATCTACCTCTCCTCCTCTCTCCCTGTCTCTCCATCCTTCTCCCTTCTCACTCTCTCTATCCACCTCTCCTCCTCTCTCTCTCTCTCTCCATCCTTCTCCCTTCTCACTCTCTCTATCTACCTCTCCTCCTCTCTCCCTATCTCTCCATCCTTCTCCCTTCTCATTCTCTCTATCTACCTCTCATCCTCTCTCCCTATCTCTCCATCCTTCTCCCTCACTCTCTCTATCCACCTCTCCTCCTCTCTCCCTGTCTCTCCATCCTTCTTCCTCCTCACTCTCTCTATCCACCTCTCCTCCTCTCTCCCTATTTCTCCATCCTTCTCCCTCAGTCTCTCTATCCACCTCTCCTCCTCTCTCCCTATCTCTCCATCCTTCTCCCTCACTCTCTCTATCTAACTCTCCTCCTCTGTCCCTATCTCTCCATCCTTCTCCCTTCTCACTATCTCTATCTACCTCTCATCCTCTCTCCCTATCTCTCCATCCTTCTCCCTTCTCACTCTCTCTATCTACCTCTTATCCTCTCTCTCTCTCTCTCCATCCTTCTCCCTTCTCTCTCTCTCTCCATCCTTCTCCCTTCTCACTCTCTCTATCTACCTCTCCTCCTCTCTCTCTCTCTCTATCCTTCTCCCTTCTCACTCTCTCTATCCACCTCTCCTCCTCTCTCCCTATCACTCCATCCTTCTCCCTTCTCACTCTCTCTATCCACCTCTCCTCCTCTCTCCCTATCTCTCCATCCTTCTCCCTTCTCACTCTCTCTATCTACCTCTCATCCTCTCTCCCTATCTCTCCATCCTTGTCCCTTCTCACTCTCTCTATCTACCTCTCCTCCTCTCTCCCTATCTCTCCATCCTTCTCCCTCACTCTCTCTATCCACCTATCCTCCTCTCTCCCTATCTCTCCATCCTTCTCCCTTCTCACTCTCTCTATCTACCTCTCATCCTCTCTCCCTATCTCTCCATCCTTCTCCCTCACTCTCTCTATCCACCTATCCTCCTCTCTCCCTATCTCTCCATCCTTCTCCCTCACTCTCTCTATCTACCTCTCCTCCTCTCTCCCTGTCTCTCCATCCTTCTCCCTTCTCACTCTCTCTATCTACCTCTTATCCTCTCTCCCTATCTCTCCATCCTTCTCCCTCACTCTCTCTATCCACCTCTCCTCCTCTCTCCCTGTCTCTCCATCCTTCTTCCTCCTCACTCTCTCTATCCACCTCTCCTCCTCTCTCCCTATCTCTCGATCCTTCTCCCTCACTCTCTCTATCCACCTCTCCTCCTCTCTCCCTGTCTCTCCATCCTTCTCCCTTCTCACTCTCTCTATCTACCTCTTATCCTCTCTCTCTCTCTCTCTCCATCCTTCTCCCTTCTCTCACTCTCTCCATCCTTCTCCCTTCTCACTCTCTCTATCTACCTCTCCTCCTCTCTCTCTCTCTCCATCCTTCTCCCTTCTCACTCTCTCTATCCACCTCTCCTCCTCTCTCCCTATCTCTCCATCCTTCTCCCTTCTCACTCTCTCTATCCACCTCTCCTCCTCTCTC
>NC_068448.1:4972691-5005191 GCF_023373465.1 Oncorhynchus keta | reverse complement strand
TGAGAACGCAGATATGGTGTGTGGCAGAGTGTGTGTGTGTGTGTGTGTGTGTGTGTGTGTGTGTGTGTGTGTGTGTGTGTGTGTGTGTGTGTGTGTGTGTGTGTGTGTGTGTGTGTGTGTGTGTGTGTGTGTGTGTGTGTGTGTGTGTGTGAGACGCTGGACTAAAAATCACACTGGACTAAAAGCTCCAGATGGAGCATGTGTATGCTCCATCTGGAATCAGACTCTTTAGGTTCAGGGATGGGGGCCACTTTGAAGGGGGCCACTTTGAAGGGGGCCACTTTGAAGGGGGCCACTTTGATGGGGGCCACTTTGAAGGGGGCCACTTTGAAGGGGGCCACTTTGAAGGGGGCCACAAAAATCAAAACTCATAACGGCCACGGTGGCTCGAGGGTCTGTGTACCTACAGCCATACCCAGACATGCAGTCAGAGCAGGCCTTTACATTTACATTTAAGTCATTTAGCAGACGCTCTTATCCAGAGCGACTTACAAATTGGTGCATACACCTTATGACATCCAGTGGAACAGCCACTTGCATCTAAGTCTTTTTTTTTTGGGGGAGAAGGGGGTGAGAAGGATTACTTACCCTTACTTACCCTATCCTAGGTATTCCTTGAAGAGGTGGGGTTTCAGGTGTCTCCGGAAGGTGGTGATTGACTCCGCTGTCCTGGCGTCGTGAGGGAGTTTGTTCCACCATTGGGGGCCAGAGCAGCGAACAGTTTTGACTGGGCTGAGCGGGAACTGTACTTCCTCAGTGGTAGGGAGGCGAGCAGGCCTTGTCTTACATCTCTGTCAACTGACAGCATTTTTCTACACCTCAACGAAAGATAAAATGACTGGTAGTTGGGTCAGTCATTTGATGTAAATTGTCCACCGGAAGAGTTTGCTTCCAGTAAACTGACTCAATTAATGTGGTATCTCTACAGCTTGATGTTTTGAACAGCACATGTGAATGGTGCAAAGTGGGACTATTTGCCACATACCATATTTGCAGGAAGTTTGTGAAGGACCTATGCTCCCCAAAGAGCAAAATCAAGTCTTTTTGGGGTACAAGTTTCTTTTTGATAAGAGAGTGTACCTGTGCCACCCTCCAGATCGTATAGGGGATAGTCGGGTAAGTTCAGCCATTTTTAACATTCAGCATCACTACGTCAAGGAAAATATAGTATTATTTCTAACAAAGATATCTACATGTATTTCAGGATGTTGTGTGTCCTTGGAAATAATCCGAATGAATTTAAACAGAACCGTTTTGAAAATATAGCTTGTCCAAATAAAGTTGTCTCTTGGCACATCTTCCCTCGGTATGGGGGCCCTAACCCCCACCTCACCCACCCGGTTGATAATTTTACCATGATTACCACACGTTTAGATAGCTGGCTAGACTAATTTACATATCTAAAGAATGTTAGCTGGCATGGTGCAGATTAACTCTCAACATTGAGACCCCGACTGACTCTGTGCTTTAGGAGACGTTTCTCTGTGGACAGACAGGGAGGAAGTCTAAAACAGTTAGATACGACAGTTAGTCTGAAGACGATATAGAGGAAGCGGGTTCGCTCCTAAGATGTCTAAATTACAGTGGCTGAAAATAGCATCAACATGAAGTGATTCATTAGTTAATGTGACTATGAGACACTGGTGTTAGATACATCAGACAGACCTGCTACTGGAGCTCACATCCTTCATCTACTGGCACACACACACACACACACACACACACACGCACGCACACGCACACACATACACACACCAGTGCAAACACACACACACCAGTGCAAACCCCCACACACACACACACACACGCACACGCACACGCACACACATACACACACCAGTGCAAACACACACACACACACACACCAGTGCAAACCCACACACACACACACACACACACACACACACACGCACACGCACACGCACACGCACACACACACACACACACACACACACACACCAGTGCAAACACACACACACACCAGTGCAAACCCCCCCACACACACACACACACACACACACACACACACCAGCGGAGGTTAGCGCTGTTGAAGATTAGACAGGACACTCTTTTTTTTAACGAGCATGGCCTTATTTCTATAAATATAACTAATATATAATGCTATATATTATATTTCTATATAATATTCTACATAATAACTCTCATTCATATTCGATTGACCCAGTTCAATGGTTCTGTAGCACAGTTGGTAGAGCATGGCACTTGTAACGCCAGGGTAGTGGGTTCGTTTCCCGGGACCACCCATACGTAGAATGTATGCACACATGACTGTAAGTCGCTTTGGATAAAAGCGTCTGCTAAATGGCATATATTTTTTATATATTTTTAACAGTGATAGATTACATGACGGTAAGATGGTAACCTCCTCATGCTACAACCGAGCCTATGGATGAAATCAAATAAAATGTTATTGGTCACATACACGTGGTTAGCAGATGTCAATGCGAGTGTAATATAATAATAATATATGACCCACTATATAACCCACTACCCTGGCGTTACAAGCGCCATGCTCTACCAACTGAGCTACAGAAGGACCACAGTGTAGTGAAATGCTTGTGCCTCTAGCTCCAACCGTGCAGTAATATCTAACAAGTAATCTAACCGAACAATTCCACAACAACTACCTCATACACACAAAAGGAATGAATAAGAATATGTACATATAAATATATGGATGGCCGAACATGCATGCAGTAGATGGTATAGAGTAGAGTATATACATGTGAGGTGAGTAATGTAGGGTATGTAAACATTATACATGGTCCTTCTGTAGCTCAGTTGGTAGAGCATGGTGCTTGTAACGCCAGGGTAGTGGGTTCGATCCCGGGACCACCCATACGTAGAATGTATGCACACATGACTGTAAGTCGCTTTGGATAAAAGCGTCTGCTAAATGGCATATATTATACACCTGAAATCCCACCTCTTTAAGTAATACTTCTCACCCCCCTTTAAGATTTAGATGCACTATTGTAAAGTGACTGTTCTACTGGATGTCATAAGGTGAATGCACCAATTTGTAAGTCGCTCTGGATAAGAGCGTCTGCTAAATGACTTAAATGTAATGTAAATGTAATAAAGTGGAATGGTTTAAGTGACTAGTGATACATTTATTACATACATTTTTAATTATTAAAGTGGCTAGAGATTTGAGTCAGTGTGTTGGCAGCAGCCACTCAATGTTAGTGATGGCTGTTTTTAACAGTCTACTGGCCTTGAGATAGAAGCTGTTTCTCAGTCTCTCGGTCCCAGCTTTGATGCACCTGTACTGACCTCGCCTTCTGGATGATAGCGGGGTGAACAGGCAGTGGCTCGGGTGGTTGATGTCCTTGATGATCTTTATGGCCTTCCTGTAACATCGGGTGGTGTAGGTGTCCTGGAGGGCAGGTAGTTTGCCCCTGGTAATGTGTCGCTCAGACCTCACCACCCTCTGGAGTGCGGTCTGCAGTTGCCGTAGCAGGTGGTGATACAGCCCGACAGGATGCTTTCGATTGTGCATCTGTCAAAGTTTGGTGTTTTTGATGACAAGCCTACTTCACCACTCTGTCTGTGTGGGTGGACCATTTCAGTTTGTCTGTGATGTGTACGCCGAGGAACTTAAAACATTCCACCTTCTCCATTACTGTCCTGTCGATGTGGATAGGGAGGTGCTCCGTCTGCTGTTTCCTGAAGTCCACGATCATCTCCTTTGATTTGTTGACGTTGAGTGTGAGGTATTTTCCTGACACCACAATCCGAGGGCCCTCACCTCCTCCCCGTAGGCCGTCTCATCGTTGTTGGTAATCAAGCCTACCATCGTAGTGTCGTCTGCAAACTTGATGATTGAGTTGGAGGTGTGCATGGCCACGCCGTCATGGGTGAACAGGGAGTACAGGAGAGGGCTCAGAACGCACCCTTGTGGGGCCCCAATGTTGAGGATCAGCAAGGTGGAGATGTTGTTACCTACCCTCACCACCTGGGGGCGGCCCTTCAGAAAGTCCAGGACCGTGTTTCACAGGGTGGGGTCGAGACCCAGGGTCTCGAGCTTAATGATGAGTTTGGAGGGTTAAAATGCTGAGCTGTAATCGATGAACAGCATTCTTACATAGGTATTCCTCTTGTCCAGATGGGTTAGGGCAGTGTGCAGTGTGGTTGCGATTGCATCGTCTGTGGCCCTATTGGGGCGGTAAGCATCAAATCAAATCAAAATCAAATCAAATTTATTTGTCACATACACATGGTTAGCAGATGTTAATGCGAGTGTAGCGAAATGCTTGTGCTTCTAGTTCCGACAATGCAGTAATAACCAACAAGTAATCTAGCTAACCATTCCAAAACTACTGTCTTATGCACAGTGTAAGGGGATAAGAATATGTACATAAAGATATATGAATGAGTGATGGTACAGAGCAGCATAGGCAAGATACAGTAGATGGTATTGAGTACAGTATATACATATGTAAACAAAGTGGCATAGTTAAAGTGGCTAGTGATACATGTATTACATAAGGATGCAGTAGATGATATAGAGTACAGTATATACGTATACATATGAGATGAATAATGTAGGGTATGTAAACATTATATTAGGTAGCATTGTTTAAAGTGGCTAGTGATATTGGAATGGGTCTAGGGTGTCAGGTAGGGTGGAGGTGATATTATCCTTTACTAGTCTCTCAAAGCACTTCATGATGATGGAAGTGAGTGCTACGGGGCGATAGTCATTTAGCTCAGTTACCTTAGCTTTCTTGGGAACAGGAACAATGGTGGCCCTCTTGAAGCATCAGACTGGGATAAGGTTTGATTGAATATGTCCGTGAACACACCAGCCAGCTGGTCTGCGCAATCTCTGAGGACGCGGCTAGGCATGCCGTCTGGGCTGGCAGCCTTGTGATGGTTAACACTCTTAAATCTCTTACTCACGTCGACCACGGAAAATAGAGCTCACAGTCCTCCTGAGCGGCAGTGACCTGTGTCAGCGGCACTGTTGTTTTCTTGAAGCAGGTGAAGAAGTTGTTTAGCTTGTCGGGTAGCAAGACGTTGGTGTCTGCTGTTCCTTTTATAATTTGAGATTGCCTGGAGTATTTGCAACCTGGTCCGTAGATAGACACTCTTGGCCAGTCTTCCAGCTTTTGCCATGATGCTCCTGTACTGCCCGCATCTTAGCGATGTAAGCACCAGGCAGGAGTCCGGAGGGAACGGAAGGAGAGGATGCTGATACACCAGGCAGGAGTCCGGAGGGAACGGAAGGAGAGGATGCTGATACACCAGGCAGAAGTCCGTAGGGAACGGAAGGAGAGGATGCTGATACACCAGGCAGGAGTCCGGAGGGAACGGAAGGAGAGGATGCTGATACACCAGGCAGGAGTCCGGAGGGAACGGAAGGAGAGGATGCTGATACACCAGGCAGGAGTCCGGAGGGAACGGAAGGAGAGGATGCTGATACACCAGGCAGGAGTCCGGAGGGAACGGAAGGAGAGGATGCTGATACACCAGGCAGGAGTCCGGAGGGAACGGAAGGAGAGGATGCTGATACACCAGGCAGGAGTCCGTAGGGAACGGAAGGAGAGGATGCTGATACACCAGGCAGGAGTCCGGAGGGAACGGAAGGAGAGGATGCTGATACACCAGGCAGGAGTCCGGAGGGAACGGAAGGAGAGGATGCTGATACACCAGGCAGGAGTCCGGAGGGAACGGAAGGAGAGGATGCTGATATACCAGGCAGGAGTCCGGAGGGAACGGAAGGAGAGGATGCTGATACACCAGGCAGGAGTCCGGAGGGAACGGAGGGTCTTCTTGACCTTCCTGCGACACTTGGTATTGTAAGTGTCCTGTAGGTAAATATATACATATTAACACTAACAATGGTAAAAATGAACAGGGGCAGGTAACTGACTAGCGGTGGCTATTCAGCAGCCTGATGGTCTGTCTTCCAGCTTTTGCCATGATGCTCCTGTACTGCCCGCGTCTTAGCGATGGAAGCGGGGAGAAGAGGCCATGGCTCGGGTGGCTGGGGTCCCTGATGATTTTCTTGGCCTTCCTGAGACACTTGGCGTTGTAGGTGTCCTGCAGGGCAGGCAGAGTGCCCCCAATGGTACCTTCGGCTGAGCCACCCTCTGTAGCTGCTTGCGATCCTCAGCGGTGGAGTTGCCGTACCAGACGGTGATGCAGCCCGACAGCGTGCTCTCAGCGGTGCTCCTGTAGAACACTGAGGGCCCTCAAGTACAGGACAAATGTCTTCAGTATCCTGAGGTTGAAGAGTCATTATCGTGCCTTCTTCACCACGGTGTCCGTGTGGTTTGACCATCTGAGCTGCTTTGAGATCTGTACGCCGTGGAACTTGACGTTTTTGACTGTCTCCACGGTGGCCCCATTGATGAGGATGGGTGCGTGCCCTGCTTGGTTCTTCCTGAAGTCCACAATCAGCTTGCTTGTTTTGCTGGCACCACACTGCCAGAATGCCTAGTTCTTATAATAGTAATATAATAATATATGCCATTTAGCTGACGCTTTTATCCAAAGCGACTTACAGTCATGTGTGCATACATTCTACGTATGGGTGGTCCCGGGAATCGAACCCACTACCCTGGCGTTACAAGCGCCATGCTCTACCAACTGAGCCACAGAAGGTAATCAGGTAATCAGACCTACTACTGTCGTGTCGTCGGCGAACTTGATGATGGAGTTGAAGCTGTGTGAGGCCAGACAGTCGTGGGTATACCGGGAATACAGGAGGGGACTGAGGACGCACCCTGGTGGGACCCCCGTGTTGAGAATCAGTGTTGAGGAGGTAATGTTGCCTACCTTCACCACCTGGATGTGGCCTGTCAGGAAGTCCAGGACCCAGTTAAATAGGGAGGTGTTCAGACCCAGGGCCGTGAGCTTTGTAGTGATCTTAGAGGGAACTATGGTATTGAAGGCCAAGCTTTAGTCAATGAACAGCATGCTTATATATACATTCCTTGTGCAGTGCAATGGCGATTGCATCGTCAGTGTTTCTGTCAGTGCGGTAGATGAATTGGAGAGGGTCGAGTATGACGGGAGGGAGGAGGTGATGTGGTCTTTGACAAGCCTCCCCGAAGCACTTCATGATGACGGAGGAGCTACAGGGTCGATAGTCATTCAGTTCTGTCACTTTCCCTTTCTTGGGCACTGGGATGATTAATGTTTCTTATGAAAACAATAAGTGATGCAGTCATTCTCTCTACTTTTATCCAAGAGAGACTGGCTGCATAGTATTGATATTAGCCCTTTTGATTACAATGAAGAGAAAAACGTTGCGCCCTGTTCTGCGTCAGCTGCAGCTTAACTAGGTCCTTATTTGTTGTACCTGACCATATGACTGGACAATAATCAAGATAAGATAGAAACTAAAGCCTGCAGGACTTGCTTTGTGGAGTGCGGTGTCAAAAAAAGCAAAGAATCTCTTTATCGTAGAAAAAAAAAACTTTTTTATGTTATCCTTTATATTACCTGGTATGTTGACTGAGAAGACATTCCCATTTACAACAACTCCCCGGGGAATAGTTACAGGGCAGAGGACGGGATTGGAATGGGCCAATTGGAAACTGGGGATGATTAGGTGGTCATGATGATATGAGGGTCAGATTGGGAATTTACCCAGGGCACCGGGGTTAACACCCCTACTCTTACGATAAGTGTCATAGGATCTTTAGTGACCACATAGAGTCAGGACACCCGTTTAACGTCCCATCTGAAAAAACAGCACCCTATACAGGGTTAATGTCCCCAAGCACTACCCTGGGGCACAGGGATTTTATATAATTTTTTTGTACCAGAGGAAAGGAGGCTTCCTACTGGTCCTCCAACACCACTTCCAGCAGCATCTGATATCCCGTCCGGGGACCGATCAGGACAAACCCTGCTTAGCTTCAGAGGCAAGACAGCAGTGGGATGCAGGGTGGTGTGCTGCTGCTGACATACAACCCTATTTTAGTTTTAGAACATTTTAAGGAGTAGTGTTTTCCTATCAAGAGAGCGCCTTTGCGGTACACCACAAGTGATATGTTTTACGTTAGAGAAGCTTCTAGCTTCTGTGTTCAATTGGACAGATAGCTCTGAATCCACAGAGGTATAAAAGACATGTGTTTTCCAGCTAGAATTTATGGCCAGTAATATCAAAGGCTGCACTGAAATCTAACAATATAGCTCGCACAATCTTCTTTTTAATAATTTCCTTCAATCAACCATCAGTCATTTGTGTCAGTGAGTACATGCTGAGTGTCCTTCTCTATAAACATGCTGAAAGTATGTTGTTAATTCGTTTCCAAAGAAATATCATTGTATGACTGGAACGAACTGCAAAATAATCTCTGAAGATGGAGACCCATATCTACCTCACTAGCTTTAAGCACCAGCTGTTAGAGCAGCTCTCAGATCACTGCACCTGTACATAGCCCATCAGCTCATCCAACTACCTCATCCCCATACTGTATTTATTTATTTATCTTGCTCCTTTGCACCCCAGTATCTCTACTTGCACATTCATCATCTGCATCTTCTCTCTCTCTCTCTCTCTTTCTCTCTTGGTCTCTCTTTCTCTCTCTCTCTCTCTCTCTCCCTCTATCTGTCTCTATTTGACTCTCTCTCTCTCCATCTCTCTCTTTGTCTCTCTCTCTGTCTCTGTGCTTCTCATAAAAAAATGCATGAAATGAATTTGTTCAAAACTGTTGACCTATTGTCTTTTTCTGTCTTTGAGTCAAGTACTCAACACATTTCATGCGCTGCAGTGCTAGCTAACTGTAGCGTATGCTTTCAGTACTAGATTCATTCTCTGATTCTTTGATTGGTGATTGGATGCACAAGATGTTAGTTCGTGCCAAAAGACCTGTGATAGGTTTGTGGACGTCCTCCGGAAGTCGACATAATTACTGTGAAAGTCTATGGTAGGGGGTGAGCATAAGTTTGCAAATATTACTGGAAACTTATTGGAAACTTTTATGTAATCTATCACAAGACATCTCGTGGCCCTTTAAAGTACTTCAGATTTAAACAGGAGTGATACCCACTGTATATAGCCCCCCTATTGTTATTTACAGCTGCTCTTCAATAATTTGTTATTCTTATCTCTTACTTTTTTTTTTTTGGGGGTTCTTAAAACTGCACGGTTGGTAAAAAAAAAAAAACATTTGATTTGATTTGATTTCTGATTTATTTTCTCTTGAACCATATGGTCACCATATGGACACAGATATAATAAATTCATTCTATAGGCTCCTCCTCCTCAGACCCCATGCTGTGGGGTTGTGTTTCATCAGCAGGGACTGGGAAACTGGTCAGAATTGAAGAAATGATGGATGGCGCTAAATACAGGGAAATTCTTGAGGGAAACCTTTTTCAGTGTTCCAGAGATTTGAGACTGCGACGGAGGTTCACCTTCCAGCAGGACAATGACCCTACGCATACCGTTAAAGCAACACTTGTGTGGTTTAAGGGCAAACATTTAAATGTCTTGGAATGGCCTAGTCAAAGCCCAGACCTCAATCCATTTGAGAATCTGTGGTATGATTTAAAGATTGCTGTACACCAGCGGAACCCGTCCAACCCACCCAACTTGAAGGAGCTGGAGCAGAATGGGCAATAATCCCAGTGGCTAGATGTGCCAAGCTTATAGAGACATACCCCAAGATACTTGCAGCTGTAATTGGTATAAAAGTTGGCTCTAGAAAGTATTGACTTTGGGGGTTGAATAGTTACGCACGCTCAAGTTTTCTGTTTTTTTTTGTCTTATTTCTTGTTTGTTTCACAATAAAAAATATTTTGCATCTTCAAAGTGGTGGGCATGTTGTGTAAATCAAATCATACAACTCCCCCAAAAATCCATTTTAATTCCAGGGTGTAAGGCAACAAAATAGGAAAAATGCCAAGGGGGTTGAATACTTTCGCAAGCCACTTTATATTATAAATAGTTTTCTTGGTTTTAGATCTTTATTTTTGAGTCCATTTTGTGCAAAATATTTAAATTTGCCTTTCTAACTTCAGTAGCTAGCATGGAGTGTGCAGTTTTCTCCGCCAGAGAGGTGGAATGGCCAACACTGACGATAACGAGGGACTTTTTTTGTTGACGAACCCCTTTCATTCTCTGGGGTACACGGTGCAAATTAAAAATGAGGTTCGACCTCTGCCTGAGATCAGTTTCATGAAGAAGGATGAAAAGGTGAGGGATGTTCAATGCCAACTGGTATCAAAAAAATATGCTGGTTAACAAGGAGCTTTTCACGCTGTTACACCTTACCTGCTTTTGGAAAATCTGAGCCTTGGTTGACAGGTTGGTACAGTGAAGAACGTTGATCGTCCAACAGGCAGCATATAAATGTCCAAATCAGATTCATGTTTCTGGGAGGAAAAAAAAAAAGCTGCATCGATCATGACGAAGGTCTGCGTATTCAAACTTCGCGACACAACAAGAACATTTGAAAAAACGGGGATGTTCTCAAGCGGCTTTAGGGCCTGAAAGAATTTGCTTTTTTAGAGAATCTGGTAAGTTCCTTCGACAAGGGAAAATACAATGAGCAGAGGTCATTACACATGAATACATTTTTTATTAAAAGTAATTCAAGTTGAAACTATCAAAGTTAATGATATATTGCCTGTAGATTTTTCTGTTAATTACACACATTTCTGAAGATTCTGCAGACTTTGGTAAATTACCGGTAGCTTTGGTAAGAGGTAGGTACCCTAGGTAAAAGCAGGCTCCTTTTCGTCATCCAGAGGAGGTAGGAGAACATCTACCCCTACAGAGTGCTGTGGAGGATTTCATTGCAAAACAGTGTTTTAATCAGTGATTTGGTGACTTAAAGGTATTTAGAATAGTTTTATCTGAATATATATATATATATATAGCTTTTTCAATGTTTTTTACAATTTAAAAAAAAATGGAATGGATTTCACTGAGTAGGATGCTTCCTCCTCTGAGTAGCCTCCACTGACAAACAAACACACACACACACACACACACACACACACACACACACACACACACACACACACACACACACACACACACACACACACACACACACACACACACACACACACACACACAAGCACAATATGTTGATTTAAAAGACGTGATCCGAGTAAGGCTTGAATAGTGATGTGTTATAGAGATATCTCGGCTGGCTCTGTGCGCTACATCACGTATTCCTACACATTAACAAAGGAGCATATTTAGTCTGTTGATTTATACAAGTCCTATTTTCATTTCTCAGACTTTTCTGTTAACATTTCTGCACGTCCCCACCTTATATTCATTTCCTGACCCACCAAATATCTTTAGCCATCAAAAAAAAATGTATTTTTGAACAACGAGGGAAAAAAAGGAGAAAGAGAAATTCCCTGGTACAAAGCGAGATATAGATTGTTTGATGTAATAAGAGACAACCAGAAGAGTCTTTTGTGGTCTGTGTGTGGGAACATAAATCTGATGTGGTGATTCCCCACGCAAACCTCTCACTCAATGCTATCAGCAGTGCACACACTGAGTTAGGGTGTGTGTGTGTGTGTGTGTGTGTGTGTGTGTGTGTGTGTGTGTGTGTGTGTGTGTGTGTGTGTGTGTGTGTGTGTGTGTGTGTGTGTGTGTGTGTGTGTGTGTGAGAAAATGCTATCAGCAGTGCACACACTGAGTTAGGGTGTGTGTGTGTGTGTGTGTGTGTGTGTGTGTGTGTGTGTGTGTGTGTGTGTGTATGTGTGTGTGTGTGTATGTGTGTGTGTGTGTGTGTGTGTGTGTGTGTGTGTGTGTGTGTGTGTGTGTGTGTGTGTGTGTGTGTGTGTGTGTGTGTGTGTGTGTGAGAAAATGCTATCAGTGCTGATCTTACTGGGACTTGGCTGGCGTTCATGGCTCAGCTGATAACAGGGGATGTGGACACACACACACACACACACACACACACACACACACACACACACACACACACACACACACACACACACACACACACACACACACACAACAATCTAGTGCCAGTGGCCTGCAATGCACTACAACTGACCTTTACCATAATCTGGGGCTGGAACACATTGACTCACACACACACACACACACACACACACACACACACACACACACACACACACACACACACACACACACACACACACACACACACACACACACACACACACACACACACACACACACACACACACACACACACACACACACACACACACACACACACACAGGGAGGTTGGGGAACAGGTTATCCACACTGGGGGTCTGGGGTGGGACTGGTAGGGAGGAGTTATTCACACTGGGGGTCTGGGGTGGGACTGGTAGGGAGGAGTTATTCACACTGGGGTCTGGGGTGGGACTGGTAGGGAGGAGTTATTCACACTGGGGGTCTGGGGTGGGTCTGGTAGGGAGGTTGGGGAACAGGTTATTCACACTGGGGGTCTGGGGTGGGACTGGTAGGGAGGAGTTATTCACACTGGGGGTCTGGGGTGGGACTGGTAGGGAGGAGTTATTCACACTGGGGGTCTGGGGTGGGACTGGTAGGGAGGAGTTATTCACACTGGGGGTCTGGGGTGGGACTGGTAGGGAGGAGTTATTCACACTGGGGGTCTGGGGTGGGACTGGTAGGGAGGAGTTATTCACACTGGGGGTCTGGGGTGGGACTGGTAGGGAGGAGGTATTCACACTGGGGGTCTGGGGTGGGACTGGTAGGGAGGAGTTATTCACACTGGGGGTACACACTGGGGGTCTGGGGTGGGACTGGTAGGGAGGAGTTATTCACACTGGGGGTCTGGGGTGGGACTGGCAGGGAGGAGTTATTCACACTGGGGGTCTGGGGTGGGACTGGTAGGGAGGAGTTATTCACACTGGGGGTCTGGGGTGGGACTGGTAGGGAGGAGTTATTCACACTGGGGGTCTGGGGTGGGACTGGTAGGGAGGAGTTATTCACACTGGGGGTCTGGGGTGGGACTGGTAGGGAGGAGTTATTCACACTGGGGGTCTGGGGTGGGACTGGTAGGGAGGAGTTATTCACACTGGGGGTCTGGGGTGGGACTGGTAGGGAGGAGTTATTCACACTGGGGGTCTGGGGTGGGACTGGCAGGGAGGAGTTATTCACACTGGGGGTCTGGGGTGGGTCTGGTAGGGAGGAGTTATTCACACTGGGGGTCTGGGGTGGGACTGGTAGGGAGGAGTTATTCACACTGGGGGTCTGGGGTGGGACTGGTAGGGAGGAGTTATTCACACTGGGGGTCTGGGGTGGGACTGGTAGGGAGGAGTTATTCACACTGGGGGTCTGGGGTGGGACTGGTAGGGAGGAGTTATTCACACTGGGGGTCTGGGGTGGGACTGGTAGGGAGGAGTTATTCACACTGGGGGTCTGGGGTGGGACTGGTAGGGAGGAGTTATTCACACTGGGGGTCTGGGGTGGGACTGGTAGGCAGGAGTTATTCACACTGGGGGTCTGGGGTGGGTCTGGTAGGGAGGTTGGGGAACAGGTTATTCACACTGGGGGTCTGGGGTGGGACTGGCAGGGAGGAGTTATTTGTTTCTCTCCCACCACTGTGTTTTTTGAGTTTCTTGTTTAAACTATTCGGGAAGAAAGCCTCATGAATCTGAATGAAGGAAAAAGGTGTCGCGCCTGCTCCTCCTCCTCGGCACTCAGGGGGCGCCAGGCTGCCCATCATTACGCACAGCTGTCACCATCATTACGCACAGCTGTCACCATCATTACGCACAGCTGTCACCATCATTACGCACAGCTGTCACCATCATTACGCACAGCTGTCACCATCATTACGCACAGCTGTCACCATCATTACGCACAGCTGTCACCATCATTACGCACAGCTGTCACCATCATTACGCACAGCTGTCACCATCATTACGCACAGCTGTCACCATCATTACGCACAGCTGTCACCATCATTACGCACAGCTGTCACCATCATTACGCACAGCTGTCACCATCATTACGCACAGCTGTCACCATCATTACGCACAGCTGTCACCATCATTACGCACAGCTGTCACCATCATTACGCACAGCTGTCACCATCATTACGCACACCTGTCATCATCATTACGCACACCTGTCATCATCATTACACACACCTGTCATCATCATTACTCACACCTGTCACCATCATTACACACACCTGTCACCATCATTACACACACCTGTCACCATCATTACACACACCTGTCACCATCATTACACACACCTGTCATCATCATTACGCACACCTGTCACCATCATTACACACACCTGTCACCATCATTACACACACCTGTCACCATCATTACACACACCTGTCACCATCGTTACACACACCTGTCACCATCATTACACACACCTGTCACCATCATTACGCACAGCTGTCACCATCATTACTCACAGCTGTCACCATCATTACGCACAGCTGTCACCATCATTACGCACAGCTGTCACCATCATTACGCGCACCAGCGCATCTTTCGACTCACCCGGACTCCATTACTTTGTTGATTGCCCGTCCTATATCTGTCTGTTCCTCGGTTTGATCATTGTCAGCAGTATTGTTGTTATGTTTCCCCCTGTCCAGACGCGGTCCTTGTGGGTTAGTTTTTTTAAATGTTCACTCCCTGTACTTGCTTCTCATCTCCCAGCGTCCTTACAAAAGTTGTTGTTTTTACCTCTGAATGAAGGAGAAGCAGAAGAGAGAGAGAGAGAGTGGCTATAAATGCAAAATGAAAGTTGTATCTTTTCAGGTATATTTTTCTCCCAACTGCCGTTGTGTTTGTTTTTCTTTCTGTTGTTTTGAACAGGCAGTACTTTAAAGAGGACTGTGATTAAAGATAATGATATTATTTGAGTGGTGGTCAGTGAGAATACACCGCGGTTACGACCATCGTGCCGCTACAAGTACCCGTCTAATTCCTCTTTAACCGTTGTGGTGTCAATGCTATAATTGTATGTCCCCTGAAATAAGAGAGTATAGCTCTACCGAGGCTGTATACATCCCAAATGGCACCCTATCCCCTATGGGCCATGGCCAAAAGTAGTGGACTACGGAGGGGACAAATGGCTCCCTATCCCCTATGGGCCATGGCCAAAAGTAGTGGACTACGGGGGGAACAAATGGCTCCCTATTGTCTATAGGCCATGGTCAAAAGTAGTGGACTACGGAGGGAACAAATGGCTCCCTATCCCCTATAGGCCATGGCCAAAGGTAGTGGACTACGGAGGGGACAAATGGCTCCCTATCCCCTATGGGCCATGGCCAAAAGTAGTGGACTACGGAGGGGACAAATGGCTCCCTATCCCCTATGGGCCATGGCCAAAAGTAGTGGACTACGGAGGGAACAAATGGCTCCCTATCCCCTATAGGCCATGGCCAAAAGTAGTGGACTACGGAAGGAACAAATGGCTCCCTATCCCCTATAGGCCATGGCCAAAAGTAATGGACTACGGAGGGGACAAATGGCTCCCTATTCCCTATAGGCCATGGCCAAAAGTAGTGGACTACGGAGGGGACAAATGGCTCCCTATTCCCTATAGGCCATGGTCAAAAGTAGTGGACTATGGAGAGGACAAATGGCTCCCTATTCCCTGTAGGCCATGGTCAAAAGTAGTGGACTACGGAGGGGACAAATGGCTCCCTATTCCCTGTAGGGCATGGCCAAAAGTAGTGGACGACAGAGGGAACAGGCTGCCATTTGGGATGGAAACTCCAGCTCTACTACAGTGTCTTCAGTTCACCAACTGGCCGTCTCAGACAGGCAGAATTCTGTTTGCCACAAACTGTTCTGTGGTCAGCACAGCTATTTGGAAAATGTTAAATACGTGCGGGGGGGTCGCAGCCTACAGTGTGTGCACGCACGCGTGCATGTGTGTGCGTGCTGTGTGTGTGTGTGTGTGTGTATAAAGTATGCATTTATGTGGAGTGTTTAACATGTAAAAAAATGTGTGTTTAACAGTGTGTGTGTGTATGTGTGTGTGTGAGTGTGTGTGTGTGTGTGTGTGTGCGAGTGTGTGTGCGTGTGGGTGTGTGTGTGTGTGTGTGTGTGTGTGTGTGTGTGTGTGTGTGTGTGTGTGTGTGAGTGTGTGTGTGTGTGTGTGTGTGTGTGTGTGTGTGTGTGTGTGTGTGTGTGTGTGTGTGTGTGTGTGTGTGTGTGTGTGTGTGTGTGTGTGTGTGTACAGTATGTGGTATGACAGATAGAGGGGCTGTATAACAGCAACACATCAGTAGTAGACTTCAGGGGTGGTATACAGTGTTACTGACGCTGGCTCCTCACAACAATTAGTCTTTAAATATAGACGCGGTTGTAACACTGGAGCGTTGGCCTGGGTCTGGAGGGACTGCCCTGCCTCAGTCAGCCTGACCTCAGGGCTCCAGCGCTGGGATGACTGGAGCCTGAGACGCCTCTGCTGAGACAGAGATACGACTACCACATGTAGGCATACACACAAACACACACACACACACACACACACACACACACACACACACACACACACACACACACACACACACACACACACACACACACACACACACACACACACACACACACACACACACACACACAACACATACGGTTGAAGTCAGAAGTTTACATACACCTTAGTCAAATATATTTAAACCTCAGTTTTTCACAACTCCTGACATTTAATCCTTGTAAAAATTATTTGTCTTAGGTCAGTTAGGATCACCACTTTATTTTAAGAATGTGAAATGCCAGAATAATAGTAGAGAGAATGATTTATTTCAGTATTTCTTTCTTTCTTTCATCACATTCCCAGGGGGTCAGAAGTTTACATACACTCAATTAGTATTAGGTCCTTCTGTTCACTTAGACTTAGAATTCCTCACAATCAAATGTCGACCGCATTACCCTACCAAGAGAATTCTCTTTGATTATAATCACAGCCGCAGACACATCGATGGCCCTGAACGAACTTCATTTGACTCTATTTTTTTTATTTTATTTTTTATTTCACCTTTATCTAACCAGGTAGGCCAGTTGAGAACAAGTTCTCATTTACAATTGCGACCTGGCCAAGATAAAGCATAGCAGTTTGACACATACAACAACACAGAGTTACACATGGAGTAAAACAAACATACAGTCAATAATACAGTAGAAAAATAAGTCTATATACGATGTGAGCAAATGAGGTGAGATAAGGGAGGTAAAGGCAAAAAAAGGCCATGGTGGCAAAGTAAATACAATATAGCAAGTAAAACACTGGAATGGTTGATTTGCAGTGGAAGAATGTGCAAAGTAGAGATAGAAATAATGGGGTGCAAAGGAGCAAAATAAATAAATAAATACAGTAGGGGGAGAGGTAGTTGTTTGGGCTAAATTATAGGTGGGCTATGTACAGGTGCAGTAATCTGTGAACTGCTCTGACAGCTGGTGCATAAAGCTAGTGAGGGAGATAAGTGTTTCCAGTTTCAGAGATCTTTGTAGTTCGTTCCAGTCATTGGCAGCAGAGAACTGGAAGGAGAGGCGGCCAAAGAAGGAATTGGTTTTGGGGGTGACTAGAGAGATATACCTGCTGGAGCGCGTGCTACAGGTGGGTGCTGCTATGGTGATCAGCGAGCTGAGATAAGGCGGGACTTTACCTAGCAGGGTCTTGTAGATGACATGGAGCCAGTGGGTTTGGCGACGAGTATGAAGCGAGGGCCAGCCAACGAGAGCGTACAGGTCGCAGTGGTGGATAGTATATGGGGCTTTGGTGACAAAACGGATTGCACTGTGATAGACTGCATCCAATTTGTTGAGTAGGGTATTGGAGGCTATTTTGTAAATGACATCGCCAAAGTCGAGGATTGGTAGGATGGTCAGTTTTACAAGGGTATGTTTGGCAGCATGAGTGAAGGAGGCTTTGTTGCGAAATAGGAAGCCAATTCTAGATTTAACTTTGGATTGGAGATGTTTGATGTGAGTCTGGAAGGAGAGTTTACAGTCTAACCAGACACCTAGGTATTTGTAGTTGTCCACGTATTCTAAGTCAGAGCCGTCCAGAGTAGTGATGTTGGACAGGTGGGCAGGTGCAGGCAGAGATCAGTTGAAGAGCATGCATTTAGTTTTACTTGTATTTAAGAGCAATTGGAGGCCACGGAAGGAGAGTTGTATGGCATTGAAGCTCGTCTGAAGGTTTGTTAACACAGTGTCCAAAGAAGGGCCAGAAGTATACAGAATGGTGTCGTCTGCGTAGAGGTGGATCAGAGACTCACCAGCAGCAAGAGCGACCTCATTGATGTATACAGAGGAGAGAGTCGGTCCAAGAATTGAACCCTGTGGCACCCCCATAGAGACTGCCAGATGTCCGGACAGCAGACCTTCCGATTGGACACACTGAACTCTATCAGAAAAGTAGTTGGTGAACCAGGCGAGTCTGCTGATGAGGATGTGGTGATTGACAGAGTCGAATGCCTTGGCCAGGTCAATGAATACGGCTGCACAGTATTGTTTCATATCGATGGCGGTTAAGATATCGTTTTCGACCTTGAGCGTGGCTGAGGTGCACCCATGATCAGCTCTGAAAGCAGATTGCACAGCGGAGAAGGTATGGTGGGATTCGAAATGGTCGGTAATCTGTTTGTTGACTTGGCTTTCAAAGACCTTAGAAAGGCAGGGTAGGGTAGATATAGGTCTCTAGCAGTTTGGGTTAAGAGTGTGTCCCCTTTGAAGAGACACAAGAGGTTTACCAACACTTTACATATAGTTTTTTTCAGTATATACACACTGAGTTTACAATATATACACATTGATTTTAGAAAACATTAGGAACACCTGCTCTTTCCATGACATAGACAGACCATGTGAATCCAGGTGAAAGATATAGGATCCCTTATTGATGTCACTTGTTAAATCCACTTCAACCAGCGTAGATGAACCTGGAGGAGACAAGTTAAAGAAAGAAGGACTTTTAAGCCTTGAGACATGGCTTGTGTGCCGAACAGAGGGCGAATGACTAAATATTTAAGAGCCATTCAACAGGGTACGGTAGTAGATGCCAGGCGAACCGGTTTGAAGAACTGCAACACTGCTGGGTTTTTCCCGCTCAACAGATTCAAGAATGGTCCCAAAGGACATCCAGCCAACTGTGGGAAGCATTTGTAGTCAATATGAGCCAGCATCCCTGTGGAATGCCTTCAACACGTTGTAGAGACCATGCCCCGACAAACTGATATACCATACAGCGAAAAATTGAGGCTGTTCTGAGGACAAAAGGGGGTGAAACTCAATATTAAGAAGATGTTCCTGATGTTCTGTACACTCTGTATATATATTCAAATATATATAAATATACATATATATATATATACTTATTTTCCACCATCAATATATATATATATATACTTATTTATCACCATCATTTGCAAATAAATTCATAAAAAATCCTAAAATGTGATTTTCTGGATTTTTTTTCTCATTTTGTCTGTCATAATTGAAATGTACCTATGATGAAAATTACAGGCCTCTCTCATCTTTTTAAGTGGGAGAACTTGCACAATTGGGGGCTGACTAAATACTTTTTTGCCCCACTGTGTATATATATACATATATATGTGTATGTATGTATGTATGTATGTATGTATGTATGTATGTATGTATGTATGTATGTATGTATGTATGTATGTATGTATGTATGTATGTATGTATGTATGTATGTATGTATGTATGTATGTATGTATGTATGTATGTATGTACACAGTTCCAGATAAAAGTATGGACACACCTACTCATTCAAGGGTTTATCTTTATTTTAATTATTTCTAAACTGTAGAATAAAAGTGAAGACATCAAAACTATGAAATAACACATGGATTCATGTAGTAAACAAAAAAGTGTTAAACAAATACAAATATATTTTATATTTGATATTCTTCAAAGTAGCTACCCTGTGCCTTGATGACAGCTTTGCACACTCTTGGCATTCTCTCAAACAACTTCATGAGGTAGCGACCTGGAATGGATTTCAATTAACAAGTGTGCCTTGTTAAAAATGAATTTGTGGATTTATTTTCCTAGAGCCAGTCAGTTGTGTTGTGATAAGGTAGGGGTGGTATACAGAAGATAGACCTATTTTGTAAAAGACCAAAGTCCATATTAGTCTACTCTGCCGCCCCTACACTCTAACCACTAGGCTACCTGCCATCCCTACACTCTAACCACTAGGCTACCCTGCCACCTCTACACTCTAACCACTTGGCTACGCTGCCACCTCTACACTCTAACCACTAGGCTACCCTGCCGCCCCTACACTCTAACCACTAGGCTACGCTGCCACCTCTACACTCTAACCACTAGGCTACCCTGCCGCCCCTACACTCTAACCACTAGGCTACGCTGCCGCCCCTACACTCTAACCACTAGGCTACCCTGCCTCCTCTACACTCTAACCACTAGGCTACCCTGCCGCCTCTACACTCTAACCACTAGGCTACCCTGCCTCCTCTACACTCTAACCACTAGGCTACCCTGCCGCCCCTACACTCTAACCACTAGGCTACACTGCCGCCCCTACACTCTAACCACTAGGCTACCCTGCCTCCTCTACACTCTTAACCACTAGGCTACCCTGCCTCCTCTACACTCTAACCACTAGGCTACCCTGCCACCCCTACACTCTAACCACTAGGCTATGCTGCCACCTCTACACTCTAATCACTAGGCTACCCTGCCGCCTCTACACTCTAACCACTAGGCTACCCTGCCGCCCCTACACTCTAACCACTAGGCTACACTGCCGCCCCTACACTCTAACCACTAGGCTACCCTGCCGCCTCTACACTCTAACCACTAGGCTACGCTGCCACCTCTACACTCTAACCACTAGGCTACCCTGCCTCCTCTACACTCTAACCACTAGGCTACCCTGCCGCCTCTACACTCTAACCACCAGGCTACCTGCCACCTCTACACTCTAACCACTAGGCTACGCTGCCACCTCTACACTCTAACCACTAGGCTACGCTGCTACCTCTACACTCTAACCACTAGGCTACCCTGCCGCCCCTACACTCTAACCACTAGGCTACACTGCCACCCCTACACTCTAACCACTAGGCTACCCTGCCGCCTCTACACTCTAACCACTAGGCTACGCTGCCACCTCTACACTCTAACCACTAGGCTACCCTGCCTCCTCTACACTCTAACCACTAGGCTACCCTGCCACCCCTACACTCTAACCACTAGGCTACGCTGCCACCTCTACACTCTAACCACTAGGCTACCCTGCCACCCCTACACTCTAACCACTAGGCTACGCTGCCGCCTCTACACTCTAACCACTAGGCTACGCTGCCACCTCTACACTCTAACCACTAGGCTACGCTGCTACCTCTACACTCTAACCACTAGGCTACCCTGCCGCCCCTACACTCTAACCACTAGGCTACACTGCCACCCCTACACTCTAACCACTAGGCTACCCTGCCGCCTCTACACTCTAACCACTAGGCTACGCTGCCACCTCTACACTCTAACCACTAGGCTACCCTGCCTCCTCTACACTCTAACCACTAGGCTACCCTGCCACCTCTACACTCTAACCACTAGGCTACCCTGCCACCCCTACACTCTAACCACTAGGCTACGCTGCCGCCTCTACACTCTAACCACTAGGCTACGCTGCCACCCCTTATTGGGACTATCATTTGTTTTTCAACAGGACAATGACCCAACACACCTCCAGGCTGTGTAAGGGGTATTTGACCAAGAAGGAGAGTGATGGAATGCTTCATCAGATGACCTGGCCTTCACAATCACCTGACCTCAACCTAATTGAGATGGTTTGGGATGAGTTGGACCGCAGAGTGAAGGAAAAGCAGCCAACAAGTGCTGAGCATATGTGAGAACTCAAGAAAAGCATTCCAGGTGAAGATGGTTGAGAGAATGCCAAGATTGGGCAAAGCTGTCATCAAGGCAAAGCTTTATTGCTTACTACATGATTCCATATGTGTTATTTCATAGTTCTGATGTCTTCACTATTATTCTACAATGTAGAAAATAAAGAAACCCCTTGAATGAGTATGTGTCCAAACTTTTGCTGGTACTGTGTGTGTATATATATATATATATATATATATATATATATATATATATATATATATATATATATATATATATATATATATATATATGCTGCCTGCAGTTTTGTGCTTCAGTGGGCTGATTGATTGATCCCTTGGGTAATGGCTCTAATGAAATCATATTGGAGGACAACAGAAGTCTTGAAAACCACATCTTGCATGAGAAGAGAGGGGAAATGTGCCTCCAAAATTTGCAAATGAGAGAGAGCGAGACAGACAGGCAGACAGACAGACAGGCAGGCAGGCAGGCAGGCAGGCAGGCAGGCAGGCAGGCAGGCAGGCAGGCAGACAGACAGACAGACAGACAGACAGACAGACAGACAGACAGACAGACAGACAGACAGACAGACAGACAGACAGGCACAGACAGGCAGACAGAGAGACAGGCAGAGACACAGACAGACAGAAATACAGACCCCCCTGAGATCCGCTCCAGCCCCTTTACAGCCCCTCTACTCCACAGCAGGAAGAAAGCACATTTCTCTGCTTCACACTGTTCCCTCTATTCTTCTCCCTATGCTCAAGGGACACAACTTAGATGGAGAACAAAACAAAACATAAAAAAGTCTCAAGCTGTTCGTTGGTTGGTAAGGCAGAAAGGGAGAGAAGCAAGCGGACGAGAAAGCAGACAGGAGGGAGGAGGAAATGGCTGTGAGGGGAAGAGAGAGAAAGAGAGAGAGAGAGAGAGAGAGAGAGAGAGAGAGAGAGAGCCGGGTGAGAGTTGGCCGGTCCAGTCCTTCCCACAGAATGGTCAGACAGAGCAGTGTGGCCCATGGAGGCCAGCTACGGACCCCAATCCGTCCGTCCGTCCGTCCGTCTGTCCCGCTGTGGTCAGGCCAAGCAGGAAGTGCTGCAGTCCCCAGCTGAGCCAGGTCAAGGTTGGAGAGAGGGATAGGAGGGGGAGGAGGATTAGACCGGTTAGGGTGCACGGCATGATAGGGACCGCTGAGGAGAGAGGTGAGTTAAGAAAGGAGTGAGAGAATGATGTGCTGAGGAGCTGATGAAAGAAAGGAGTGAGAAGCGTGAAAAAGAGAGATCGATGAGGTAGGAAGAGAGATGGATGAGGTAGGAAGAGAGATGGATGAGGTAGGAAGAGAGATGGATGAGATAGGAAGAGAGATGGATGAGGTAGGAAGAGAGATGGATGAGATAGGAAGAGAGATGGATGAGGTAGGAACAGAGATCGATGAGGTAGGAAGAGAGATGGATGAGGTAGGAAGGGAGATGGATGAGGTAGGAAGGGAGATGGATGAGGTAGGAAGAGAGATGGATGAGATAGGAAGAGAGATGGATGAGGTAGGAACAGAGATCGATGAGGTAGGAAGAGAGATGGATGAGGTAGGAAGGGAGATGGATGAGGTAGGAAGAGAGATGGATGAGATAGGAAGAGAGATGGATGAGGTAGGAACAGAGATCGATGAGGTAGGAAGAGAGATGGATGAGGTAGGAAGGGAGTTGGATGAGGTAGGATGGGAAATGGACGAGGTAGGTTCAAATCAAATCAGGTAGGATGGGAGATGGATGAGGTAGGAAGGGAGTTGGCTGAGGTAGGAACAGAGATGGATGAGGTAGGAAGGGAGGTGGATGAGGTAGGAAGGGAGTTGGATGAGGTAGGATGAGATAGGAAGAGAGTTGGATGAGGTAGGAAGGGAGATGGATGAGGTAGGAAGGGAGATGGATGAGGTAGGAAGGGAGATGGATGAGGTAGGAAGGGAGATGGATGAGGTAGGAAGGGAGTTGGATGAGGTAGGACAGGACTTGGATGAGGTAGGAAGGGAGTTGGATGAGGTAGGAAGAAAAATGGATGAGGTAGGAAGGGAAATGGATGAGGTAGGAAGGGAGATGGATGAGGTAGGAAGGGAGATGGATGAGGTAGGAAGGGAAATGGATGAGGTAGGAAGGGAGATGGATGAGGTAGGAAGAAAATGGATGAGGTAGGAAGGGAAATGGATGAGGTAGGAAGGGAGATGGATGAGGTAGGAAGGGAGATGGATGAGGTAGGAAGGGAAATGGATGAGGTAGGAAGGGAGATGGATGAGGTAGGAAGAAAAAGGGATGAGGTAGGAAGGGAAATGGATGAGGTACGAAGGGAGATGGATGAGGTAGGAAGAAAAATGGATGAGGAAGGAAGGGAAATGGATGAGGTAGTAAGGGAGATGGATTAGGTAGGAAGGGAGATGGATGAGGTAGGAAGGGAAATGGATGAGGTAGGAAGGTAGATGGATGAGGTAGGAAGGGAGTTGAGGTGGGGGACGTGTCCAACCTTAGAGGCTGCTGTCCTATATACATAGACCATGGAATCCATGGTCGCTTTACCAACGTTTACATACTGCATTACTCATCTCATATGTGCATACTCTTCTATTCTACTGTATTTTAGTCAATGCCACTTCAACTTCGCTCGTCCTATTATTTAAATAGTTCTTAAATCCATTTGTTTCCCTTTTTAGATTTGTATGTATTGTTGTGAATTGTTAGATACTACTTTCGCTGTTGGAACGAGGAACACAAGCATTTCGATACACCCGCAATAGCGTCTGCTAAAAAATGTGTATGTGACCAATAACAGTCCATTTTGATTCGATATCTATAGAGACGGGCGGGGGCCAGAACGAATCAGTTTCACGAGATCTCCTACAGTATGTGTTCAAGTTAAACAAATGATTAACACGAAAAGGAGCTCCTCTTCAAGCTAATAGTGTAATTGATGCATGCCATTATATGCTATCGGAAAAATATATATAATTTGGTTATGTTTGAAGGTAACGTTTAAAATGACACGTATTTTTAATATCACAAGCATTTTCATTAGTTGATGTTAGTATAGTATATATGGAAGCACATTCGAGTGTTCAATACATGATATTATTGGAGCACCTTAGTTCCTATTAAAACAGAAAGCGTATGGGTTGGAACAGCTTATTTCTATCGTGACGAAAAAAACAAAAAAATTCACCAAACATGCTTGATAACGGTTAAAATGTCATTTTAATGAATGTGTCGCCATGACAACAGTCAAAAGAATCGGTTGGAGCATGTCCATGTCACATAAACAACGAAAGCTGGTGCGTTGCTGATTTCGTTTTTTTTTTTGTTTTGCTTGAGCCTGTGCTCTCAGTGATGACATTTTGTGCTGATAATTGGCCCAAAGCATTGGCTCGTTCTGTCCAACCGGTTCAGTCCTTTCTTCTCCGCTGTCTTTTTGCGCACCATTCTGGCTTTTTTTTGCGCTCAGGCCTCGGAGGTGAAGGATTCAGGCCTCGGAGGTGTAGGATTCAGGCCTCGGAGGTGAAGGATTCAGGCCTCGGAGGTGTAGGGTTCAGGCCTCGGAGGTGTAGGATTCAGGCCTCGGAGGTGTAGGGTTCAGGCCTCGGAGGTGTAGGATTCAGGCCTCGGAGGTGTAGGATTCAGGCCTCGGAGGTGTAGGATTCAGGCCTCAGAGGTGTAGAGTTCAGGCCTCGGAGGTGTAGGATTCAGGCCTCAGAGGTGTAGGATTCAGGCCTCGGAGGTGTAGGATTTAGGCCTCGGAGGTGTAGGGTTCAGGCCTCGGAGGTGTAGAGTTCAGGCCTCGGAGGTGTAGAGTTCAGGCCTCGGAGGTGTAGGATTCAGGCCTCGGAGGTGTAGGATTCAGGCCTCGGAGGTGTAGGGTTCAGGCCTCGGAGGTGTAGGATTCAGGCCTCGGAGGTGTAGGGTTCAGGCCTCGGAGGTGTAGGGTTCAGGCCTCGGAGGTGTAGGATTCAGGCCTCGGAGGTGTAGGATTCAGGCCTCGGAGGTGTAGGATTCAGGCCTCGGAGGTGAAGGATTCAGGCCTCGGAGGTGTAGGATTCAGGCCTCGGAGGTGTAGGATTCAGGCCTCGGAGGTGAAGGATTCAGGCCTCGGCAGTGTAGGGTTCAGGCCTCGGAGGTGTAGAGTTCAGGCCTCGGAGGTGTAGAGTTCAGGCCTCGGAGGTGTAGGATTCAGGCCTCGGAGGTGTAGGATTCAGGCCTCAGAGGTGTAGGATTCAGGCCTCGGAGGTGTAGGATTCAGGCCTCGGAGGTGTAGGGTTTAGGCCTCGGAGGTGAAGGATTCAGGCCTCGGAGGTGTAGGGTTCAGGCCTCGGAGGTGTAGGATTCAGGCCTCGGAGGTGTAGGATTCAGGCCTCGGAGGTGTAGGGTTCAGGCCTCGGAGGTGTAGGGTTCAGGCCTCGGAGGTGTAGGATTCAGGCCTCGGAGGTGTAGGGTTCAGGCCTCGGAGGTGTAGGGTTCAGGCCTCGGAGGTGTAGGATTCAGGCCTCGGAGGTGTAGGATTCAGGCCTCGGAGGTGTAGGGTTCAGGCCTCGGAGGTGTAGGGTTCAGGCCTCGGAGGTGTAGGATTCAGGCCTCGGAGGTGTAGGGTTCAGGCCTCGGAGGTGTAGGATTCAGGCCTCGGAGGTGTAGGATTCAGGCCTCGGAGGTGTAGGATTCAGGCCTCGGAGGTGTAGGATTCAGGCCTCGGAGGTGTAGGGTTCAGGCCTCTGAGGTTTGGCGTCAGGCTGAGGATCAGAATCAGAAGAATAATCATCAGTGATTTCCTCATGATACACTTATTCTCCATCTGAGTGGTTTTTCATTGATTTTGTAGCAACATGTGCATTCATTCATCGTGGTCTTCCTCCAGTGGGTTAATTGCCTTGTTCAGGGGAACAGTGGGTTTAATTGCCTTGTTCAGGGGAACAGTGGGTTAACTGCCTTGTTCAGGGGAACAGTGGGTTAATTGCCTTGTTCAGGGGAACAGTGGGTTAACTGCCTTGTTCAGGGGAACAGTGGGTTAATTGCCTTGTTCAGGGGAACAGTGGGTTAACTGCCTTGTTCAGGGGAACAGTGGGTTAATTGCCTTGTTCAGGGGAACAGTGGGTTAACTGCCTTGTTCAGGGGAACAGTGGGTTAATTGCCTTGTTCAGGGAACAGTGGGTTAACTGCCTTGTGCAGGGAACAGTGGGTTAACTGCCTTGTTCAGGGAACAGTGGGTTAACTGCCTTGTTCAGGGGAACAGTGGGTTAACTGCCTTGTTCAGGGGAACAGTGGGTTAACTGCCTTGTTCAGGGAACAGTGGGTTAACTGCCTTGTTCAGGGGAACAGTGGGTTAACTGCCTTGTTCAGGGAACAGTGGGTTAATTGCCTTGTTCAGGGGAATAGTGGGTTAACTGCCTTATTCAGGGGAACAGTGGGTTAACTGCCTTGTTCAGGGGAACAGTGGGTTAATTGCCTTGTTCAGGGGAACAGTGGGTTAACTGCCTTGTTCAGGGAACAGTGGGTTAATTGCCTTGTTCAGGGAATAGTGGGTTAACTGCCTTGTTCAGGGGAACAGTGGGTTAATTGCCTTGTTCAGGGGAACAGTGGGTTAACTGCCTTGTGCAGGGGAACAGTGGGTTAACTGCCTTGTGCAGGGAACAGTGGGTTAACTGCCTTGTTCAGGGGAACAGTGGGTTAACTGCCTTGTTCAGGGGAACAGTGGGTTAACTGCCTTGTTCAGGGGAACAGTGGGTTAACTGCCTTGTTCAGGGGAACAGTGGGTTAATTGCCTTGTTCAGGGGAACAGTGGGTTAACTGCCTTGTTCAGGGGAACAGTGGGTTAACTGCCTTGTTCAGGGAACAGTGGGTTAACTGCCTTGTTCAGGGGAACAGTGGGTTAACTGCCTTGTTCAGGGGAACAGTGGGTTAAATGCCTTGTTCAGGGGCAGAACGATATATTTTTTTACCCTCTCGGGGATTCAATCTACCAACCTTGCGGTTACTGGCTCAACTCGCTAACCACCTGGCTACCTGCCTCCCAAAACTTTCTTTGGTTTGAACAGTACATAAAGTGCTCTCACAGCAGTGGAATGTATTCCTGGACGTGAAGAGAACCAGCATTCCCCAAAAATTGACCAAGGACAAAGAAAAACATATTCTCTGTGTTTCATACATTTCCTTCAATTTGCATGAGGCTATATTGAAAATGTAACTGTTCTGGTCTTTGTAGTTCAGCAGCCTATATTGAAAATGTAACTGTTCTGGTCTTTGTAGTTCAGCAGCCTATATTGAAAATGTAACTGTTCTGGTCTTTGTAGTTCAGCAGCCTATATTGAAAATG
Organism: Oncorhynchus keta; assembly: GCF_023373465.1. Classification (NCBI taxonomy): domain Eukaryota; kingdom Metazoa; phylum Chordata; class Actinopteri; order Salmoniformes; family Salmonidae; genus Oncorhynchus; species Oncorhynchus keta. The sequence goes on along the minus strand of NC_068448.1, from coordinate 4,977,032 downwards.
TAACTGTTCTGGTCTTTGTAGTTCAGCAGCCTATATTGAAAATGTAACTGTTCTGCAAACAAATGCGTAATGGAGCAGAAATGTATATATACATTTCGGGTTTTTGTGATGAAACAAAGGTGTGGTTGAATTTATTCTGTCAATATGTCTTCTTATTGTCTCAGCCTTTAGGCCTCTATAGGCCTCTGTGTCAAGGCATATGAACTAACATGTTATAGAGCAAACAGCACAATTATCACAACACATAGGTTGTCAAAATGTATTTTACGTCCGCCATTCGAATGAGACCAAGGTGCAGCGTGGTAGGCGTACATTTTCTTGAATATTTTAAATGTTCACCAAAAACAAAAACAACTCAAAGAACGAAAAGCTTAGGAGTGCAACACATGCAACAAACAAAGACAAGATCCCACAACAGAAAGTGGGAAAAAGGACTGCCTAAGTATGATCCCCAATCAGAGGCAACGATAGACAGCTGCCTCTGATTGGGAACCATACTCGGCCAAGAACAAATAGACAACATAGAATGCCCACCCCTAATCACACCCTGACCTAACCAAATAGAGAAATGAAACGTCTCTCTAAGGTCAGGGTGTGACTCCTTGCTTGACCCCCCCCCCCCCAGTGATTTTACCCATGCTCCTCTATTGTTCCAGATGCTGCTTCTGGGCAGTAACAACTTTTAATGTTCAAAAACATTTTGATGGATATTTTCTAGTCTGAAAAGTAATCATTCTTTTGTAGAGTTTTGGTTTTCTGGACGTTTTGCAAACGACGACATGGTGTGGTTGACCGTGGAAAGAGGAAGAGACTTAGAGACATAGGAGAGGGTCAGTCTGAGGTAAGGTGCATGGTGGAGCCCATTGTTTGGTTGTATTACTGTATTTCCTGCCACTGTCCAGGCCAGATCGGCCACCGTTATGTCCCAAATGGCACACCGTTTCCCTATAGTGTACTACCGGAGCTCTATGGACCCTGGTCTAAAGTAGTGCGCTACATAGGGAATAAGGGTACCAATTGGAGACACGACCCCACCACATTCCGCCAGTGTGACTCAAATCTCAGCTTTGGAGACAGGAACATGGTGATATCATCGTTATGGGCTAGCAGAACGAGGACATGAGAACATCTGTCGTGACACGGGTTGGACAAGGGGGAAGCTACACACACACACACACACACACACACACACACACACACACACACACACACACACACACACACACACACACACACACACACACACACACACACACACACACACACACACACACACACACACACACGCGGGATAAACCGGCTGCCTCGTTGTTGAAGAGTGGACTCAGAGCCATCAGCAGAAAGGGTTGTTGAAGGCTGGGCAGAGAGCCAGAGGGTTGTTGAAGGCTGGACTCAGAGCCAGCAGCAGAAAGGGTTGTTGAAGGCTGGGCAGAGAGCCAGAGGGTTGTTGAAGGCTGGGCAGAGAGCCAGAGGGTTGTTGAAGGCTGGACTCAGAGCCAGCAGCAGAGAGCCAGAGGGTTGTTGAAGGCTGGGCAGAGAGCCAGAGGGTTGTTGAAGGCTGGACTCAGAGCCAGCAGCAGAGAGCCAGAGGGTTGTTGAAGGCTGGGCAGAGAGCCAGAGGGTTGTTGAAGGCTGGACTCTGAGCCAGTAGCAGAGAGCCCGAGGGTTGTTGAAGGCTGGACTAAGAGCCAGCAGCAGAGAGCCAGAGGGTTGTTGAAGGCTGGGCAGAGAGCCAGAGGGTTGTTGAAGGCTGGACTCAGAGCCAGCAGCAGAGAGCCAGAGGGTTGTTGAAGGCTGGGCAGAGAGCCAGAGGGTTGTTGAAGCCTGGACTCAGAGCCAGCAGCAGAAAGGGTTGTTGAAGGCTGGACATTTCTCAGACATGAATGCATAAATGCTCAGTGTGTCATCCCTGTGGGAATGGAACCCATGACCCCAACATTGATAGGTATTATAATACAATACTGTATTATTAATATTGAATCGTATCACACAATGTCCACCACTGTCAGGTTAAGACTGACCGTGAACCAATGAGTCAGTGTTTGACACACTCAGATGAGGGATACAGCACTGGCTTACAGCCACTCTCTTTCATAGAATTCTTAAAAATATATACTTCCTTAGTTCACTGACTTTGGAAGCACGAGCTAGTCATTCTTTCAAAAGGAAATCTCTGGAACAATGATTATCTTACTGTCAATACTCTTTACTGTCATTACTGTCATTACTAGTCATTACTAATCATTACTGTCATTACTGTCATTACTCTTTACTGTCATTACTGTCATTACTAGTCATTACTAATCATTACTGTCATTAGTAGTCATTACTAATCATTACTCTCATTACCAGTCAGTACTAATCATTACTGTCATTACGCTTTACTGTCATTACTGTTATTACTGCCATTACTGTCATTACTATTTACTGTCATTACTGTCATTACTCTTTACTGTCAATAAATAAAGATACATTTTTTTAAAAACTGTCATTACTAGTCATTACTGTCAGTACAAGTCATTACTCATTTCTAGTCATTACTGTCATTACTAGTCATTCTTTTCATTACTAGTCATTACTAGTCATTACTGTCATTACTAATGATTACTGTCATTGCTGTCATTACTGTCAGTACTAGTCATTACTCATTACAAGTTATTACTAGTCATTACTAATCATTACTGTCATTACTGTCATTACTAGTCATTACTAATCATTACTAATCATTACTGTCATTACTAGTCATTACTAGTCATTACTGTCATTACTGTCCTTACTAGTCATTACTAGTCATTACTGTCATTACTGTCATTACTGTCATTACTAGTCATTACTGTCATTACTAGTCATTACTAATCATTACTGTCATTACTGTCATTACTAATCATTACTGTCATTACTGTCCTTACTAGTCATTACCAGTCATTACTAGTCATTACTGTCATTACTGTCATTACTGTCATTACTGTCATTATTTCCATTACTAGTCATTACTAGTCATTACTAATCATTACTGTCATTACTGTCATTACTAGTCATTACTAATCATTACTAATCATTACTGTCATTACTAGTCATTACTAGTCATTACTGTCATTACTGTCCTTACTAGTCATTACTAGTCATTACTGTCATTACTGTCATTACTAGTCATTACTGTCATTACTAGTCATTACTAATCATTACTGTCATTACTGTCATTACTAATCATTACTGTCATTACTGTCCTTACTAGTCATTACCAGTCATTACTAGTCATTACTGCCATTACTGTCATTACTGTCATTATTTCCATTACTAGTCATAACTAGTCATTACTAATCATTACTGTCATTACTGTCATTACTAGTCATTACTCTTTACTGTCATTACTAGTCATTACTAATCATTACTGTCATTACTGTCATTACTAGTCATTACTAATCATTAATAATATTTACTGTCATTACTGTCATTACTAGTCATTACTAATCATTACTGTCATTACTCTTCATTGTCATTACTAGTCATTACTAGTCATTACTGTCATTACTGTCATTACTAATCATTACTAATCATTACTGTCATTCCTGTCATTACTAGTAATTACTAATCATTACAGTCATTACTAGTCATTACTGTCATTACTGTCATTACTAGTCATTACTAGTCATTACTGTCATTACTGTCATTACTGTCATTACTAGTCATTACTGTCATTACTAGTCATTACTAATCATTACTGTCATTACTGTCATTACTAATCATTACTGTCATTACTGTCCTTACTAGTCATTACCAGTCATTACTAGTCATTACTGTCATTACTGTCATTACTGTCATTACTGTCATTATTTCCATTACTAGTCATTACTAGTCATTACTAATCATTACTGTCATTACTGTCATTACTAGTCATTACTCTTTACTGTCATTACTAGTCATTACTAATCATTACTGTCATTACTGTCATTACTAGTCATTACTAATCATTACTAATATTTACTGTCATTACTGTCATTACTAGTCATTACTAATCATTACTGTCATTACTCTTCATTGTCATTACTAGTCATTACTAGTCATTACTGTCATTATTGTCATTACTAATCATTACTAATCATTACTGTCATTCCTGTCATTACTAGTAATTACTAATCATTACAGTCATTACTAGTCATTACTGTCATTACTGTCATTACTAGTCATTACTAATCATTACTGTCATTACTGTCATTACTAGTCATTACTAATCATTACTGTCATTACTGTCATTACTAGTCATTACTCTTTACTGTCATTACTAGTCATTACTAATCATTACTGTCATTACTGTCATTACTAGTCATTACTAATCATTAC
>NC_068448.1:4947691-4967691 GCF_023373465.1 Oncorhynchus keta | reverse complement strand
GGCGCAGTGGTCTAAGGCACTGCAACACAGTTGTGTCACCAGAGACTCTGGGTTCGCGCCCAGGCTCTGTGACCTGGCTGGCTGCGACCTGGAGGTCCATGGGGCGACGCACAATTGGCCCAGTGTCGTCCGGGTTAGGGAGGGCTTGGCTGGTAGGGATATCCTTGTCTCATCGCGCACCTGTGGCGGGCCGGGTGCAGTGCACGCTGACCAGGTCGCCAGGTGCACGGTGTTTCCTCAGACACATTGGTGTGGCTGGCTTCTGGGTTGGATGCGCACTGTGTTAAGAAGCAATGCGGCTTGGTTGCGTTGCGTTTCGGAGGATGCATGGCTTTCGACCTTCGTCTCTCCTGAGCCCTTACGGGAGTTGTAGCGATGAGACAAGATATTAATTACTAACAATTGGATACCACGAAATTGGGTAGGAAAAAAAGTTTGCTGATGATACAAAAGTGGCGGCCTGCCTTTTCCTGTAGTCCACGTGTTAGACGCTGAGCTGTGGTCAATGTTGGGGTGGTATGCAAATTGGATTGGGTCAAGGGTGTCCTAGTGGATGCTGTTGTTGTGAGCCATGACCAGCCTTTCAAAGTACTTCATGGCTACCGGTGTGAGTGCCATGGAGCACAAATCATTTAGGCAGGTTAACTTCGCTTCCTTGGGCACAGGGACTATGGTGATCTGCTTGGAACATGTAGATATTACAGACTCGGTCAGGGATTGAAAATGTCATTGAAGACACTCGCTTTGAGTACACATCCTGGTAATCTGTCTGGCCCAGCTGTTTTTTTGTGAATGTTGACCTGTTTAAAGGTTTTGTTCAAATCGGCTACCAAGAGCGTTATCACACAGTCATCCAGAACAGCTGGTGCTCTCGTGCATGCTTCAGTGTTGCTTGCCTCGAAGCAAGTATAAAAGGCATTTAGCTCGTCTGGTAGGCTCGCCTCACTGGGCAGCTCGCGTCTGGGTTTCCCTTTGTAGTCTGCAATAGTTTTCAATCCCTGCCAGATCTGACGGGCGTCGGAGCCGGTGTAGTAGGATTGAATCTTAATCCTGTATTGATGTTTTGCCTGTTTGATGGTTAATCTGAGGGCATAGCGGGATTTCTTATAAGCGTTCTTTTGCAAAGTAGTGTATTTAATTAAAATAAACTGTTGTATTGTCTAATTTGTTGTAAATTTTGTATTGTAAATGGTTGTTTATCTACCTTAGTTGAATGTACTGTCACTCTGGATAAGAGTGTCTGCTAAATTATTCAAATCTAATGGAAATGAAAATTAACAACTGCAAAGCACACTGGGTATTGTCATTGTTCTTGTTTCGGGATGTGGCTCATCAGAGTAATGCTCAGGATGCTTGTTACTTTTAACATGAATGTATACATTTACATTTAGGTAATTTCGCAGACACTACTATTATCACACCGCCATCAGACATTTGAAACCAATGTAGGGTGAAAGAGGGCCACAAAGTTGTGAATCGCTATGAAGAAATGGTATTGAAAAGTATTTAGCATTTTGAAAATACAAATTGCAGCTTTTTGAAAGTATTTGTTACAGAACACACGGGTGTGTTGTTCAGCCCATTGTAATGCAACATACAGAACACATGGATGTGTTGTTCAGCCCATTGTAATGCAACATACAGAACACATGGATGTGTTGTCCAGCCCATTGTAATGCAACATACAGAACACACGGATGTGTTGTCCAGCCCATTGTAATGCAACATACAGAACACATGGACGTGTTGTTCAGCCCATTGTAATGCAACATACAGAACACACGGGTGTGTTGTTCAGCCCATTGTAATGCAACATACAGAACACACGGGTGTGTTGTTCAGCCCATTGTAATGCAACATACAGAACACACGGGTGTGTTGTTCAGCCCATTGTAATGCAACATACAGAACACACGGGTGTGTTGTTCAGCCCATTGTAATGCAACATACAGAACACATGGATGTGTTGTTCAGCCCATTGTAATGCAACATACAGAACACACGGACGTGTTGTCCAGCCCATTGTAATGCAACATACAGAACACACGGACGTGTTGTCCAGCCCATTGTAATGCAACATACAGAACACATGGATGTGTTGTTCAGCCCATTGTAATGCAACATACAGAACACACGGGTGTGTTGTCCAGCCCATTGTAATGCAACATACAGAACACACGGATGTGTTGTTCAGCCCATTGTAATGCAACATACAGAACACATGGATGTGTTGTTCAGCCCATTGTAATGCAACATACAGAACACATGGATGTGTTGTTCAGCCCATTGTAATGCAACATACAGAACACATGGACGTGTTGTCCAGCCCATTGTAATGCAACATACAGAACACATGGATGTGTTGTTCAGCCCATTGTAATGCAACATACAGAACACATGGATGTGTTGTTCAGCCCATTGTAATGCAACATACAGAACACATGGACGTGTTGTCCAGCCCATTGTAATGCAACATACAGAACACACGCGTGTGTTGTTCAGCCCATTGTAATGCAACATACAGAACACATGGATGTGTTGTTCAGCCCATTGTAATGCAACATACAGAACACACGGACGTGTTGTCCAGCCCATTGTAATGCAACATACAGAACACACGGACGTGTTGTTCAGCCCATTGTAATGCAACATACAGAACACATGGATGTGTTGTTCAGCCCATTGTAATGCAACATACAGAACACATGGATGTGTTGTTCAGCCCATTGTAATGCAACATACAGAACACATGGACGTGATGTCCAGCCCATTGTAATGCAACATACAGAACACATGGATGTGTTGTCCAGCCCATTGTAATGCAACATACAGAACACATGGATGTGTTGTTCAGCCCATTGTAATGCAACATACAGAACACATGGACGTGATGTCCAGCCCATTGTAATGCAACATACAGAACACATGGATGTGTTGTCCAGCCCATTGTAATGCAACATACAGAACACACGGGTGTGTTGTTCAGCCCATTGTAATGCAACATACAGAACACACGGGTGTGTTGTTCAGCCCATTATAATGCAACATACAGAACACACGGGTGTGTTGTTCAGCCCATTGTAATGCAACATACAGAACACACGGGTGTGTTGTTCAGCCCATTGTAATGCAACATACAGAACACACGGGTGTGTTGTTCAGCCCATTGTAATGCAACATACAGAACACACGCGTGTGTTGTTCAGCCCATTGTAATGCAACATACAGAACACATGGATGTGTTGTTCAGCCCATTGTAATGCAACATACAGAACACACGGACGTGTTGTCCAGCCCATTGTAATGCAACATACAGAACACATGGATGTGTTGTTCAGCCCATTGTAATGCAACATACAGAACACATGGATGTGTTGTCCAGCCCATTGTAATGCAACATACAGAACACATGGATGTGTTGTTCAGCCCATTGTAATGCAACATACAGAACACATGGATGTGTTGTTCAGCCCATTGTAATGCAACATACAGAACACATGGATGTGTTGTCCAGCCCATTGTAATGCAACATACAGAACACACAGGTGTGTTGTTCAGCCCATTGTAATGCAACATACAGAACACACGGATGTGTTGTTCAGCCCATTGTAATGCAACATACAGAACACACGGGTGTGTTGTTCAGCCCATTGTAATGCAACATACAGAACACACGGGTGTGTTGTTCAGCCCATTGTAATGCAACATACAGAACACACGGGTGTGTTGTTCAGCCCATTGTAATGCAACATACAGAACACATGGATGTGTTGTTCAGCCCATTGTAATGCAACATACAGAACACACGGGTGTGTTGTTCAGCCCATTGTAATGCAACATACAGAACACACGGGTGTGTTGTTCAGCCCATTGTAATGCAACATACAGAACACACGGGTGTGTTGTCCAGCCCATTGTAATGCAACATACAGAACACACGGATGTGTTGTCCAGCCCATTGTAATGCAACATACAGAACACATGGACGTGTTGTCCAGCCCATTGTAATGCAACATACAGAACACACGGGTGTGTTGTTCAGCCCATTGTAATGCAACATACAGAACACATGGGTGTGTTGTTCAGCCCATTGTAATGCAACATACAGAACACATGGGTGTGTTGTTCAGCCCATTGTAATGCAACATACAGAACACATGGACGTGTTGTCCAGCCCATTGTAATGCAACATACAGAACACATGGACGTGTTGTCCAGCCCATTGTAATGCAACATATAGAACACACGGGTGTGTTGTTCAGCCCATTGTAATGCAACATACAGAACACATGGGTGTGTTGTTCAGCCCATTGTAATGCAACATACAGAACACACGGGTGTGTTGTTCAGCCCATTGTAATGCAACATACAGAACACATGGACGTGTTGTCCAGCCCATTGTAATGCAACATACAGAACACATGGACGTGTTGTCCAGCCCATTGTAATGCAACATACAGAACACACGGGTGTGTTGTTCAGCCCATTGTAATGCAACATACAGAACACATGGACGTGTTGTCCAGCCCATTGTAATGCAACATACAGAACACACGGGTGTGTTGTTCAGCCCATTGTAATGCAACATACAGAACACATGGACGTGTTGTCCAGCCCATTGTAATGCAACATACAGAACACATGGACGTGTTGTCCAGCCCATTGTAATGCAACATACAGAACACATGGATGTGTTGTTCAGCCCATTGTAATGCAACATACAGAACACATGGACGTGTTGTTCAGCCCATTGTAATGCAACATACAGAACACATGGATGTGTTGTTCAGCCCATTGTAATGCAACATACAGAACACATGGACGTGTTGTTCAGCCCATTGTAATGCAACATACAGAACACATGGACGTGTTGTCCAGCCCATTGTAATGCAACATACAGAACACATGGATGTGTTGTTCAGCCCATTGTAATGCAACATACAGAACACATGGACGTGTTGTTCAGCCCATTGTAATGCAACATACAGAACACATGGATGTGTTGTTCAGCCCATTGTAATGCAACATACAGAACACATGGACGTGTTGTTCAGCCCATTGTAATGCAACATACAGAACACATGGACGTGTTGTTCAGCCCATTGTAATGCAACATACAGAACACATGGACGTGTTGTTCAGCCCATTGTAATGCAACATACAGAACACATGGACGTGTTGTTCAGCCCATTGTAATGCAACATACAGAACACATGGACGTGTTGTTCAGCCCATTGTAATGCAACATACAGAACACATGGACGTGTTGTTCAGCCCATTGTAATGCAACATACAGAACACATGGACGTGTTGTTCAGCCCATTGTAATGCAACATACAGAACACATGGACGTGTTGTCCAGCCCATTGTAATGCAACATACAGAACACATGGACGTGTTGTTCAGCCCATTGTAATGCAACATACAGAACACATGGACGTGTTGTTCAGCCCATTGTAGATGCAACCCATTGTACAGAACACATGGACGTGTTGTTCAGCCCATTGTAATGCAACATACAGAACACATGGACGTGTTGTTCAGCCCATTGTAATGCAACATACAGAACACATGGACGTGTTGTCCAGCCCATTGTAATGCAACATACAGAACACATGGATGTGTTGTTCAGCCCATTGTAATGCAACATACAGAACACACGGACGTGTTGTCCAGCCCATTGTAATGCAACATACAGAACACACGGACGTGTTGTTCAGCCCATTGTAATGCAACATACAGAACACTCCGAAGCCTTTCTCCCTCTGCTGATGAATATTTTGCTCCACAATACCCCACTCCGCTTTTACATGAGTGATAAAGGCCCAGTGCACGATTTCGGCGGAGAAATGTTTACTTGTTATTTATCCGGGGGTGCTACAGCACCAATATTTCCCGCATTTTTGGATGTGTCAGTTATTCCACAATAGCTTTGGTGCCTCTAAGCCCACTAAGGTGTTTCACATGCCAAGCTTATGGTCAGGTTGCAGAAGTGTGTAGGAGGGATATTCTGACATGTGAGTAATGTGCAGGAGGTCATGGGACAAAGGAATACGTAGAACTGTGCAGGAGGAACCAAGGAACACGTAGAACTGTGCAGGAGGGTGAAAGGAATACGTAGAACTGTGCAGGAGGGTCAAAGGAATACGTAGAACTGTGCAGGAGGGGCAAAGGAACACGTAGAACTGTGCAGGAGGGGCAAAGGAATACGTAGAACTGTGCAGGAGGGACAAAGGAACACGTAGAATGATGGTGGTGTGTAATAGTGGTATATAGATGGTGGTGTGTAATAGTGGTATATAGATGGTGGTGTGTAATAGTGGTATATAGATGGTGGTGTGTAATAGTGGTATATAGATGGTGGTGTGTAATAGTGGTGTATAGATGGTGGTGTGTAATAGTGGTATATAGATGGTGGTGTGTAATAGTGGTATATAGATGGTGGTGTGTAATAGTGGTATATAGATGTTAGTTGGTGGTGTGTAATAGTGGTATATAGATGGTGGTGTGTAATAGTGGTGTATAGATGGTGGTGTGTAATAGTGGTATATAGATGGTGGTGTGTAATAGTGGTATATAGATGGTGGTGTGTAATAGTGGTATATAGATGTTAGTTGGTGGTGTGTAATAGTGGTATATAGATGGTGGTGTGTAATAGTGGTGTATAGATGGTGGTGTGTAATAGTGGTATATAGATGGTGGTGTGTAATAGTGGTATATAGATGGTGGTGTGTAATAGTGGTATATAGATGGTAGTTGGTGGTGTGTAACAGTGGTATATAGATGGTGGTATGTAATAGTGGTATATAGTTGGTGGTGTGTAATAGTGGTATATAGATGGTGGTGTGTAATAGTGGTATATAGATGGTGGTGTGTAATAGTGGTATATAGATGGTAGTTGGTGGTGTGTAACAGTGGTATATAGATGGTGGTATGTAATAGTGGTATATAGATGGTGGTGTGTAATAGTGGTATATAGATGGTAGTTGGTGGTGTGTAACAGTGGTATATAGATGGTGGTGTGTAATAGTGGTATATAGATGTTAGTTGGTGGTGTGTAATAGTGGTATATAGATGGTGGTGTGTAATAGTGGTATATAGATGGTGGTGTGTAATAGTGGTATATAGATGGGGGTGTGTAATAGTGGTATATAGATGGTAGTTGGTGGTGTGTAATAGTGGTATATAGATGTTAGATGGTGGTGTGTAATAGTGGTATATAGTTGGTGGTGTGTAATAGTGGTATATAGATGGTGGTGTGTAATAGTGGTATATAGATGGTGGTGTGTAATAGTGGTATATAGATGGTGGTGTGTAATAGTGGTATATAGATGGTGGTGTGTAATAGTGGTGTATAGATGGTAGTGTGTAATAGTGGTATATAGATGGTGGTGTGTAATAGTGGTATATAGATGGTGGTGTGTAATAGTGGTATATAGATGGTGGTGTGTAATAGTGGTATATAGATGGTAGTTGGTGGTGTGTAATAGTGGTATATAGATGGTGGTGTGTAATAGTGGTGTATAGATGGTAGTGTGTAATAGTGGTATATAGATGGTGGTGTGTAATAGTGGTATATAGATGGTGGTATGTAATAGTGGTATATAGTTGGTGGTGTCTAATAGTGGTATATAGATGGTGGTGTGTAATAGTGGTATATAGATGGTGGTGTGTAATAGTGGTATATAGATGGTGGTGTGTAATAGTGGTATATAGATGGTGGTGCGTAGAACTGTGCAGGAGGTCATGGGTCAAAGGAATACGTAGAACTGTGCAGGAGGGTCTAAGGAATAAGTAGAACTGTGCAGGAGGGGGGAAGGAATACATAGAACTGTGCAGGAGGGTCAAAGGAATACGTAGAACTGTGCAGGAGGGTCAAAGGAACACGTAGAACTGTGCAGGAGGTCATGGGACAAAGGCACACGTAGGAATGTGCAGGAGGGACCGAGGAACACGTAGAACTGTGCAGGAGGGTCTAAGGAATAAGTAGAACTGTGCAGGAGGGGGGAAGGAATACATAGAACTGTGCAGGAGGGTCAAAGGAATACGTAGAACTGTGCAGGAGGGTCAAAGGAATACGTAGACCTGTGCAGGAGGGTCAAAGGAATACGTAGAACTGCGCAGGAGGGTCAAAGGAATACGTAGAACTGTGCAGGAGGGCCAAAGGAATAAGTAGAACTGTGCAGGAGGGACAAAGGAACACGTAGAACTGTGCAGGAGGGTCAAAGGAACACGTAGAACTGTGCAGGAGGTCATGGGACAAAGGAACACTTAGGAATGTGCAGGAGGGACCGAGGAACACGTAGAACTGTGCAGGAGGGACCGAGGAACACGTAGAACTGTGCAGGAGGGGAAAAAAGGAATACGTAGAACTGTGCAGGAGGGTCAAAGGAATACGAAGAACTGTGCAGGAGGGTTAAAGGAATACGTAGAACTGTGCAGGAGGGGCAAAGGAATATGTAGAACTGTGCAGGAGGTCATGGGTCAAAGGAATACGTAGAACTGTGCAGGAGGTCATGGGTCAAAGGAATACGTAGAACTGTGCAGGAGGGTAAAAGGAATACGTAGAACTGTGCAGGAGGGGAAAAGTAATACGTAGAACTGTGCAGGAGGTCATGGGTCAAAGGAATACGTAGAACTGTGCAGGAGGGTCTAAGGAATAAGTAGAACTGTGCAGGAGGGCCAGAGGAACACGTAGAACTGTGCAGGAGGGGCAAAGGAATACGTAGAACTGTGCAGGAGGGTCAAAGGAACACGTAGAACTGTGCAGGAGGTCATGGGACAAAGGCACACGTAGGAATGTGCAGGAGGGATCGAGGAACACGTAGAACTGTGCAGGAGGGTCAAAGGAATACGTAGAACTGTGCAGGAGGGTCAAAGGAATACGTAGAACTGTGCAGGAGGGCCAAAGGAATAAGTAGAACTGTGCAGGAGGGACAAAGGAACACGTAGAACTGTGCAGGAGGGTCAAAGGAACACGTAGAACTGTGCAGGAGGTCATGGGACAAAGGAACACGTAGGAATGTGCAGGAGGGACAAAGGAACACGTAGAACTGTGCAGGAGGGACCGAGGAACACGTAGAACTGTGCAGGAGGGGCAAAGGAATGCGTAGAACTGTGCAGGAGGGTCAAAGGAATACGTAGAACTGTGCAGGAGGGATAAAGGAATACGTAGAACTGTGCAGGAGGGGAAAAGGAATATGTAGAACTGTGCAGGAGGTCATGGGTCAAAGGAATACGTAGAACTGTGCAGGAGGTCATGGGTCAAAGGAATACGTAGAACTGTGCAGGAGGGTCAAAGGAATACGTAGAACTGTGCAGGAGGGGAAAAAGGAATACGTAGAACTGTGCAGGAGCTCTTCGGTCAAAGGAATACGTAGAACTGTGCAGGAGGGCCAAAGGAATAAGTAGAACTGTGCAGGAGGGACCGAGGAACACGTAGAACTGTGCGAGAGGGGCAAAGGAATACGTAGAACTGTGCAGGAGGTCATGGGTCAAAGGAATACGTAGGAATGTGCAGGAGGGACCGAGGAACACGTAGAACTGTGCAGGAGGGACCGAGGAACATGTAGAACTGTGCAGGAGGGGCAAAGGAATACGTAGAACTGTGCAGGAGGGTCAAAGGAATACGTAGAACTGTGCAGGAGGGTTAAAGGAATACGTAGAACTGTGCAGGAGGGGCGAAGGAATATGTAGAACTGTGCAGGACGTCATGGGTCAAAGGAATACGTAGAACTGTGCAGGAGGTAATGGGTCAAAGGAATACGTAGAACTGTGCAGGAGGGTAAAAGGAATATGTAGAACTGTGCAGGAGGGGCAAAGGAATACGTAGAACTGTGCAGGAGGTCATGGGTCAAAGGAATACGTAGAACTGTGCAGGAGGGTCTAATGAATAAGTAGAACTGTGCAGGAGGGACAAAGGAATACGTAGAACTGTGCAGGAGGGGCAAAGGAATACGTAGAACTGTGCAGGAGGGTCAAAGGAACACGTAGAACTGTGCAGGAGGTCATGGGACAAAGGCACACGTAGGAATGTGCAGGAGGGATCGAGGAACACGTACAACTGTGCAGGAGGGGCAAAGGAACACGTAGAACTGTGCAGGAGGGGGTAAGGAATAAGTAGAACTGTGCAGGAGGGTCAAAGGAATACGTAGAACTGTGCAGGAGGGTCAAAGGAATACGTAGAACTGTGCAGGAGGGCCAAAGGAATAAGTAGAACTGTGCAGGAGGGACAAAGGAACACGTAGAACTGTGCAGGAGGGTCAAAGGAACACGTAGAACTGTGCAGGAGGTCATGGGACAAAGGAACACGTAGGAATGTGCAGGAGGGACCGAGGAACACGTAGAACTGTGCAGGAGGGACCGAGGAACACGTAGATACTGTGCAGGAGGTCAAAGGAATACGTAGAACTGTGCAGGAGGGTCAAAGGAATACGTAGAACTGTGCAGGAGGGATAAAGGAATACGTAGAACTGTGCAGGAGGGGAAAAGGAATATGTAGAACTGTGCAGGAGGTCATGGGTCAAAGGAATACGTAGAACTGTGCAGGAGGTCATGGGTCAAAGGAATACGTAGAACTGTGCAGGAGGGTCAAAGGAATACGTAGAACTGTGCAGGAGGGGCAAAGGAATACGTAGAACTGTGCAGGAGGTCTTCGGTCAAAGGAATACATAGAACTGTGCAGGAGGGCCAAAGGAATAAGTAGAACTGTGCAGGAGGGACCGAGGAACACGTAGAACTGTGCGAGAGGGGCAAAGGAATACGTAGAACTGTGCAGGAGGTCATGGGTCAAAGGAATACGTAGGAATGTGCAGGAGGGCCCGAGGAACACGTAGAACTGTGCAGGAGGGCCCGAGGAACACGTAGAACTGTGCAGGAGGGGCAAAGGAATACGTAGAACTGTGCAGGAGGGGCAAAGGAATATGAAGAACTGTGCAGGAGGGGCAAAGGAACATGTAGAACTGTGCAGGAGGGACAAAGGAACACGTATAACTGTGCAGGAGGGACAAAGGAGTACGTAGAACTCCTGGTGGTGTGTAATAGTGGTATATAGATGGTGGTATGTAATAGTATAGATGGTGGTGTGTAATAGTGGTGATGGTATGTGGTGGTGTGTAATAGTGGTATATAATGGTGTGTGTGTATAGATGGTGGTGTAATAGTGGTATATAGATGTGTAGTGGTATATAGATGTTAGTGGTGGTGTGTAATAGTGGATATAGATGGTGGTATGTAATAGTGGTATATAGATGTGGTGTGTAGTGGTAATAGTGGTATATAGATGGTGGTGTGTAATAGTGGTATATAGATGTGGTGGTGTGTGTGGTATATAGATGGTGGTGTAATAGTGGTATATAGATGTGGTGTGTAATAGTGGTATATAGATGGTGGTGTGTATGTATGGTGGTGTATAGTGGTATATAGATGTTAGTTGGTGGTGTGTAATAGTGGTATATAGATGGTGGTATGTAATAGTGGTATATAGATGTTAGTTGGTGGTGTGTAATAGTGGTATATAGATGGTGGTGTGTAATAGTGGTATATAGATGTGGTAGTAATAGTGGTATATAGATGGTGGTGTGTAATAGTGGTATATAGATGGTGGTGTGTAATAGTGGTATATAGATGGTGGTGTGTAATAGTGGTATATAGATGGTGGTGTGTATATGGTAGATGGTGGTGTGTAATAGTGGTATATAGATGGTGGTGTGTAATAGTGGTATATAGATGGTGGTGTGTAATAGTGGTATATAGATGGTGGTGTGTAATAGTGGTATATAGATGTTAGTTGGTTATATAGATGGTAGTGTGGTATATATAGTGGTATATAGATGGTGGTGTGTAATAGTGGTATATAGTTGGTGGTGTGTAATAGTGGTATATAGATGGTGGTGTGTAATAGTGGTATATAGATGGTGGTGTGTAATAGTGGTATATAGATGGTGGTGTGTAATAGTGGTATATAGATGGTGGTGTGTAATAGTGGTATATAGTTGGTGGTGTGTAATAGTGGTATATAGATGGTGGTGTGTAATAGTGGTATATAGATGGTGGTGTGTAATAGTGGTATATAGATGGTGGTGTGTAATAGTGGTATATAGATGGTGGTATGTAATAGTGGTATATAGATGGTGGTATGTAATAGTGGTATATAGATGGTGGTATGTAATAGTGGTATATAGATGGTGGTGTGTAATAGTGGTATATAGATGGTGGTGTGTAATAGTGGTATATAGATGGTGGTGTGTAATAGTGGTATATAGATGGTGGTATATAGATGGTGGTGTGTAATAGTGGTATATAGATGGTGGTGTGTAATAGTGGTATATAGATGGTGGTGTGTAATAGTGGTATATAGATGGTGGTGTGTAATAGTGGTATATAGATGGTGGTGTGTAATAGTGGTATATAGATGGTGGTGTGTAATAGTGGTATATAGATGGTGGTGTGTAATAGTGGTATATAGATGTTAGTGGTTAGTTGGTGGTGTGTAATAGTGGTATATAGATGGTGGTGTGTAATAGTGGTATATAGATGGTGGTGTGTAATAGTGGTATATAGATGGTGGTGTGTAATAGTGGTATATAGATGGTGGTGTGTAATAGTGGTATATAGATGGTGGTGTGTAATAGTGGTATATAGATGGTGGTGTGTAATAGTGGTATATAGATGGTGGTGTGTAATAGTGGTATATAGATGGTGGTGTGTAATAGTGGTATATAGATGGTGGTGTGTAATAGTGGTATATAGATGGTGGTGTGTAATAGTGGTATATAGATGGTGGTGTGTAATAGTGGTATATAGATGGTGGTGTGTAATAGTGGTATATAGATGGTGGTGTGTAATAGTGGTATATAGTTGGTGGTGTGTAATAGTGGTATATAGATGGTGGTGTGTAATAGTGGTATATAGATGGTGGTGTGTAATAGTGGTATATAGATGGTGGTGTGTAATAGTGGTATATAGATGGTGGTATGTAATAGTGGTATATAGATGGTGGTATGTAATAGTGGTATATAGATGGTGGTATGTAATAGTGGTATATAGATGGTGGTGTGTAATAGTGGTATATAGATGGTGGTGTGTAATAGTGGTATATAGATGGTGGTATATAGATGGTGGTGTGTAATAGTGGTATATAGATGGTGGTATATAGATGGTGGTATGTAATAGTGGTATATAGATGGTGGTGTGTAATAGTGGTATATAGATGGTGGTGTGTAATAGTGGTATATAGATGGTGGTATATAGATGGTGGTGTGTAATAGTGGTATATAGATGGTGGTGTGTAATAGTGGTATATAGATGGTGGTAATGTATATAGATGGTGTATGTAATAGTGTAGTGGTATATAGATGGTGGTATGTAATAGTGGTATATAGATGGTGGTGTGTAATAGTGGTATATAGATGGTGGTGTGTAATAGTGGTATATAGATGGTGGTGTGTAATAGTGGTATATAGATGGTGGTGTGTAATAGTGGTATATAGATGGTGGTATGTAATAGTGGTATATAGATGGTGGTGTGTAATAGTGGTATATAGATGGTGGTATGTAATAGTGGTATATAGATGGTGGTGTGTAATAGTGGTATATAGATGGTGGTGTGTAATAGTGGTATATAGATGGTGGTGTGTAATAGTGGTATATAGATGGTGGTGTGTAATAGTGGTATATAGATGATGGTGGTGTGTAATAGTGGTATATAGATGGTGGTGTGTAATAGTGGTATATAGATGGTGGTGTGTAATAGTGGTATATAGATGTGGTATATAGATGGTGGTGTGTAATAGTGGTATATAGATGGTGGTGTGTAATAGTGGTATATAGATGTTAGTTAGTGGTGTGTAGTTAGATGTGGTGTGTAATAGTGGTATATAGATGGTGGTGTGTAATAGTGGTATATAGATGGTGGTGTGTAATAGTGGTATATAGATGGTGGTGTGTAATAGTGGTATATAGATGGTGGTGTGTAATAGTGGTATATAGATGGTGGTGTGTAATAGTGGTATATAGATGGTGGTGTGTAATAGTGGTATATAGATGGTGGTGTGTAATAGTGGTATATAGATGGTGGTGTGTAATAGTGGTATATAGATGGTGGTGTGTAATAGTGGTATATAGATGGTGGTGTGTAATAGTGGTATATAGATGGTGGTATATAGATGGTGGTATATAGATGGTGGTATGTAATAGTGGTATATAGATGGTGGTGTGTAATAGTGGTATATAGATGGTGGTGTGTAATAGTGGTATATAGATGGTGGTGTGTAATAGTGGTATATAGATGGTGGTGTGTAATAGTGGTATATAGTTGGTGGTGTGTAATAGTGGTATATAGATGGTGGTGTGTAATAGTGGTATATAGATGGTGGTGTGTAATAGTGGTATATAGATGGTGGTGTGTAATAGTGGTATATAGATGGTGGTGTGTAATAGTGGTGTATAGATGGTGGTATATAGATGGTGGTGTAATAGTGGTATATAGATGGTGGTGTGTAATAGTGGTATATAGATGGTGGTGTGTAATAGTGGTATATAGATGGTGGTGTGTAATAGTGGTATATAGATGGTGGTGTGTAATAGTGGTATATAGATGGTGGTGTGTAATAGTGGTATATAGATGGTGGTGTGTAATAGTGGTATATAGATGGTGGTGTGTAATAGTGGTATATAGATGGTGGTATATAGATGGTGGTGTGTAATAGTGGTATATAGATGGTGGTGTGTAATAGTGGTATATAGATGGTGGTGTGTAATAGTGGTATATAGATGGTGGTATATAGATGGTGGTGTGTAATAGTGGTATATAGATGGTGGTGTGTAATAGTGGTATATAGATGGTGGTGTGTAATAGTGGTATATAGATGGTGGTGTGTAATAGTGGTATATAGATGGTGGTGTGTAATAGTGGTATATAGATGGTGGTGTGTAATAGTGGTATATAGATGGTGGTGTGTAATAGTGGTATATAGATGGTGGTGTGTAATAGTGGTATATAGATGGTGGTGTGTAATAGTGGTATATAGATGGTGGTATATAGATGGTGGTATATAGATGGTGGTGTGTAATAGTGGTATATAGATGGTGGTATATAGATGGTGGTGTGTAATAGTGGTATATAGATGGTGGTGTGTAATAGTGGTATATAGATGGTGGTGTGTAATAGTGGTATATAGATGGTGGTGTGTAATAGTGGTATATAGATGGTGGTGTGTAATAGTGGTATATAGATGGTGGTGTGTAATAGTGGTATATAGATGGTGGTGTGTAATAGTGGTATATAGATGGTGGTATGTAATAGTGGTATATAGATGGTGGTGTGTAATAGTGGTATATAGATGGTGGTGTGTAATAGTGGTATATAGATGGTGGTATATAGATGGTGGTGTATAGATGGTGGTATGTAATAGTGGTATATAGATGGTGGTGTGTAATAGTGGTATATAGATGGTGGTGTGTAATAGTGGTATATAGATGGTGGTGTGTAATAGTGTAATAGTATATAGATGGTGGTATAATAGTGGTATATAGATGGTGGTGTGTAATAGTGGTATATAGATGGTGGTGTGTAATAGTGGTATATAGATGGTGGTGTGTAATAGTGGTATATAGATGGTGGTGTGTAATAGTGGTATATATAGATGGTGGTGTGGTAATAGTGGTATATAGATGGTGGTGTGTAATAGTGGTATATAGATGGTGGTAGTAATAGTGGTATATAGGTGTGTAATAGTGGTATATAGATGGTGGTGTGTAATAGTGGTATAGATGATGGTGGTAATAGTGGTATATAGATGGTGTGTAATATAGATGGTAGTGTGGTGTGTAATAGTGGTATATAGATGGTGGTGTGTAATAGTGGTATATAGATGGTGGTGTGTAATAGTATATAGATGGTGGTGTGTGTATAGTGGTATATAGATGGTGGTGTGTAATAGTGGTATATAGATGGTGGTGTGTAATAGTGGTATATAGATGGTGGTGTGTAATAGTGGTATATAGATGGTGGTGTGTAATAGTGGTATATAGATGGTATATAGATGGTGGTGTGTAATAGTGGTATATGATGTATATAGATGGTGGTGTGTAATAGTGGTATATAGATGGTGGTGTGTAATAGTGTATATAGATGGTGTAATAGTGGTATATAGATGGTGGTGTGTAATAGTGGTATATAGATGGTGGTGTGTGGTATATAGATGGTGGTGTGTAATATATAGATGGTGGTGTGTAATAGTGGTATATAGATGGTGGTGTGTAATAGATGATGTGGTATATAGATGGTGGTATGTAATAGTGGTATATAGATGGTGGTGTGTAATAGTGGTATATAGATGGTGGTGTGTAATAGTGGTATATAGATGGTGGTGTGTAATAGTGGTATATAGATGGTGGTGTGTAATAGTGGTATATAGATGGTGGTGTGTAATAGTGGTATATAGATGGTGGTGTGTAATAGTGGTATATAGATGGTGGTATGTAATAGTGGTATATAGATGGTGTAATAGTGGTATATATAGATGGTGGTGTGTAATAGTGGTATATAGATGGTGGTGTGTAATAGTGGTATATAGATGGTGGTAATAGTGGTATATAGATGGTGGTGTGTAATAGTGGTATATAGATGGTGGTGTGTAATAGTGGTATATAGATGGTGGTGTGTAATAGTGGTATATAGATGGTGGTGTGTAATAGTGGTATATAGATGGTGGTGTGTAATAGTGGTATATAGATGGTGGTGTGTAATAGTGGTATATAGATGGTGTGTAATAGTGGTATATAGATATAATAGTGGTATATAGATGGTATAGATGTGTAATAGTGGTATATAGATGGTGGTGTGTAATAGTGGTATATAGATGGTGGTGTGTAATAGTGGTATATAGATGGTGGTATATAGATGGTGGTATATAGATGGTGGTGTGTAATAGTGGTATATAGATGGTGGTGTGTAATAGTGGTATATAGATGGTGGTGTGTAATAGTGGTATATAGATGGTGGTGTGTAATAGTGGTATATAGATGGTGGTGTGTAATAGTGGTATATAGATGGTGGTGTGTAATAGTGGTATATAGATGGTGGTGTGTAATAGTGGTATATAGATGGTGGTGTGTAATAGTGGTATATAGATGGTGGTGTGTAATAGTGGTATATAGATGGTGGTGTGTAATAGTGGTATATAGATGGTGGTGTGTAATAGTGGTATATAGATGGTGGTGTGTAATAGTGGTATATAGATGGTGGTGTGTAATAGTGGTATATAGATGGTGGTATATAGATGGTGGTGTGTAATAGTGGTATATAGATGGTGGTGTAATAGTATATAGATGGTATATATAGATGGTGGTGTGTAATAGTGGTATATAGATGGTGGTGTGTAATAGTGGTATATAGATGGTGGTGTGTAATAGTGGTATATAGATGGTGGTGTGTAATAGTGGTATATAGATGGTGGTGTGTAATAGTGGTATATAGATGGTGGTGTGTAATAGTGGTATAGATAGATGTGTAATAGTGGTGTGTGTAATAGTGGTATATAGATGGTGGTGTGTAATAGTGGTATATAGATGGTGGTGTGTAATAGTGGTATATAGATGGTGGTGTGTAATAGTGGTATATAGATGGTGGTGTGTAATAGTGGTATATAGATGGTGGTGTGTAATAGTGGTATATAGATGGTGGTGTAATAGTGGTATATAGATGGTGGTGTGTAATAGTGGTATATAGATGGTGGTGTGTAATAGTGGTATATAGATGGTGGTGTGTTAGATGGTGGTGTGTAATAGTGGTATATAGATGGTGGTGTGTAATAGTGGTATATAGATGGTGGTGTGTAATAGTGGTATATAGATGGTGGTATGTAATAGTGGTATATAGATGGTGGTGTGTAATAGTGGTATATAGATGGTGGTGTGTAATAGTGGTATATAGATGGTGGTGTGTAATAGTGGTATATAGATGGTGGTATGTAATAGTGGTATATAGATGGTGTGTAATAGTGGTATATAGATGGTGGTGTGTATATAGATGTGTATATAGATGGTGGTGTGTAATAGTGGTATATAGATAGATGGTGGTGTGTAATAGTGGTATATAGATGGTGGTGTTTAATAGTGGTGTATAGATGGTGGTGTGTAATAGTGGTATATAGATGGTGGTGTGTAATAGTGGTATATAGATGGTGGTGTGTAATAGTGGTATATAGATGGTGGTGTGTAATAGTGGTATATAGATGGTGGTGTGTAATAGTGGTATATAGATGGTGGTGTGTAATAGTGGTATATAGATGGTGGTGTGTAATGTAATAGTGTAATAGTGGTATATAGATGGTGGTGTGTAATAGTGGTATATAGATGGTGGTGTGTAATAGTGGTATATAGATGGTGGTGTGTAATAGTGGTATATAGATGGTGGTGTATATGATGTGGTGTGTAATAGTGGTATATAGATGGTGGTATATAATGGTGGTATATAGATGGTGGTGTGTAATAGTGGTATATAGATGGTGGTGTGTAATAGTGGTATATAGATGGTGGTGTGTAATAGTGGTATATAGATGGTGGTGTGTAATAGTGGTATATAGATGGTGGTGTGTAATAGTGGTATATAGATGGTGGTGTGTAATAGTGGTATATAGATGGTGGTGTGTAATAGTGGTATATAGATGGTGGTGTGTAATAGTGGTATATAGATGGTGGTGTGTAATAGTGGTATATAGATGGTGGTATGTAATAGTGGTATATAGATGGTGGTATATAGATGGTGGTGTGTAATAGTGGTATATAGATGGTGGTGTGTAATAGTGGTATATAGATGGTGGTATATAGATGGTGGTGTGTAATAGTGGTATATAGATGTTAGTTGGTGGTGTGCAATAGTGGTATATAGTTGGTGGTATGTAATAGTGGTATATAGATGGTGGTGTGTAATAGTGGTATATAGATGGTGGTGTGTAATAGTGGTGTATAGATGGTGGTGTGTAATAGTGGTATATAGATGGTAGTTGGTGGTGTGTAACAGTGGTATATAGTTATGGTGTGTAATAGTGGTATATAGATGGTGGTGTGTAATAGTGGTATATAGATGGTGGTATGTAATAGTGGTATATAGATGGTGTGTAATAGTGGTATATAGATGGTGGTGTGTAATAGTGGTATATAGATGGTGGTATGTAATAGTGGTATATAGATGGTGGTGTGTAATAGTGGTATATAGATGGTGGTGTGTAATAGTGGTATATAGATGGTGGTGTGTAATAGTGGTATATAGATGGTAGTTGATGTGGTGTGTAATAGTGGTATATAGATGGTGGTATGTAATAGTGGTATATAGATGGTGGTGTGTTGGTGGTGTGTAATAGTGGTATATAGATGGTGGTGTAATAGTGGTATATAGATGGTATATAGATGGTGGTGTGTAATAGTGGTATATAGATGGTGGTGTGTAATAGTGGTATATAGATGGTGGTGTGTGGTGTATAGATGGTGGTGTGTAATAGTGGTATATAGATGGTGGTATGTAATAGTGGTATATAGATGGTGGTGTGTAATAGTGGTATATAGATGGTGGTGTGTAATAGTGGTATATAGATGGTGGTGTGTAATAGTGGTATATAGATGGTGGTGTGTAATAGTGGTATATAGATGGTGGTGTGTAATAGTGGTATATAGATGGTGGTGTGTAATAGTGGTATATAGATGGTGGTGTGTAATAGTGGTATATAGATGTGTGTAATAGTGGTATATAGAGTTGGTGGTGTGTAATAGTGGTATATAGATGGTGGTGGTGTGTAATAGTGGTATATAGATGGTGTTGGTGGTGTAATAGTGGTATATAGATGGTGGTGTGTAATAGTGGTATATAGATGGTGGTGTGTAATAGTGGTATATAGATGGTGGTGTGTGTGTGTAATAGTGGTATATAGATGGTGGTGTGTAATATAGATGGTATAGTATATAGATGGTGTGTGTGGTATATAGATGGTGGTGTGTGTAAT
>NC_068448.1:4875954-4947591 GCF_023373465.1 Oncorhynchus keta | reverse complement strand
GTACATTTTTTGGATCACTTTTTCTATTCATTAAATAATTTTGTCTATGTTTGTTACTGAGATATCTGATTTAAATATATGTTAACAATTGTGGATACATTGAATAAGACTGATTTTATTGAATAAGGTTCATTTTTTTTATTTGTTTGTGTGACTGTGTGTATCTATGGAACAGAAGGAGTGTGCTCAGCGCCTCAAGAAGATATCGGTTTGGAACGTGTTGTGTGTGTCTGTGGATCTACAAAGCAGGGCGCCTCAGAGTGGGTTTGCTTTAGAAGTAAAAGCAAAGGATATATTCAAATAATTGGATCAAGTGTTTTGTGGGCACTGACTTACCCGCATGGTGGGTGGAGTGAGGACGCCCACTCAATCCATTCCCTTCTCACTTGTATTTATGTTTTATTTTTTTGAGAGAGATACCCTTGTTAGAGGATTCGTGCCCAAGCCCATGCAGTGTGATAAATGCATAATAGTTGATAATGTGTCAAGTGGACATACGACTGTAGATCATATCGTATGCCAGGTGAGCCTAAATGATGCACTTGTGGTGGTGAACAAGCACACAAATGTATTTGACGTTTTCTGTTAGGGTGAAGTCGACTGAGGTGTTGAGAATAAGCAGCAGGTCCAGTAATGACTCCTGGAAGGGAGAGAAGTTGAGGAAGTAATGATAGTAGGAGTAGGATACAACAGATACTCTTCCTTGTCAACAGAGGGGTCCTGACATGTCACATGTTAAGAAGGTGGATTTTGTAGCGTTTTAAAGACATCGGCTATCAACTCCACAGCGCAAACAGAGAGGAAGTCTGAGAAAATTAGGTGTCATTTGTGAGCGTGGCTGAGCGGAGGAGTCCTTTAGATGAACGCTCAGCACTCACAGGCACCTGAGCCTGTTTAGAGACGTGATTTCAACTGTGACTGAATGCGTGTTTTTGTTGTTGTTGTATGATGTTGAGCCCCCCCCCCCCTTCCCAACCCCTCTTCCCGAAATGAATATTGGATCATTCATTAATGAATTTGTTGTTTCCATACCCCGTACAGCAGGTGGCGCGGCAATATGTATAGTCTGCAATAATGAAGAAAGAAGAAGAAGTAGGAACCCCGCGCGCCGTGAGGAAACAAGTGGATGGGTTGGGGACTGTGAGGGAAAGGAAAGAGACGATAGAGGGTTTTTTTCCAACATAAATGGAGGTTCATCCGTAACGGGAGAGAAGAGCAGCTACAAAAAAAAAAATACAAGTAAAATGGCGAAAGACCACGAGGTCGAACGCATTGCTAAAAAGCTGGACAAAATGGTGCACAAGAAAAACACGGTAAGTTGTGTTTGCCAGCTAGCGCGGCAGTGGACGCAGGACCAACGCCCCCAGCATCAGAAATCAGGTAGAGGCGAGGCAGTGCAGGAGTATAGTGGTGTTGGTGTGATGCACCTTTGTAGCCATCGAACATTCTGGAAAGCTACTGTAAGGTGTTGGCTATTTGTTGTTCTAAACTAAAAAAAAACTGGCTGATTGTTCGGTCGATAGAAAATGAAAGGGAATTGTTGCACATTGCAACAGTGTTGCAGCGTATGCTGTAATAATGGATAGATATAGAAACATTGTTACATTAACGGGTGATGTGTTTTATGAATGGTTGACCACACATCCCCGGCCACTCGTCTTCTCATACTTAGTCAGGCCCAATCGTTGCTTTTTGACGACTGAAAGTGGATTCTGTCGTTGCTGTATTGTTCGCTACACAGCCTACCCCAGGAAGAAACTGAAGGCCATGGGGGTAGTGTTTGGGTAGGCAGACTAATCACTGGGATCATTTGATGTCTGTATGGAGCGGCCCAGAACCAATCAGTTCTATTTCACGGAACTAATCAAATAATTAACACTAACCCCTTCAAGCTAATAGTGTAATTAATGTATTTCATATATGCTATTACAAAAAAAATGGTTGTGTTTTTGAAGGTCTTCGGTGACATTAAAATACATCGTTTAAATATCACAAGCATTTTCATGAGTTTATTTCACCGTAGGAAATGTAAAAACAGTCAAGGGTTCAACACATAACATTTGCCTTAGTTACAACTGTGAAAGAGAAAAGGGGTTTGTGTTGGAACGCGACAACTGTGAAAGAGAAAAGGGTTTGTGTTGGAACGCGACAACTGTGAAAGAGAAAGGGGTTTGTGTTGGAACGCGACAACTGTGAAAGAGAAAAAGGGTTTGTGTTGGAACGCGACAACTGTGAAAGAGAAAAGGGTTTGTGTTGGAACGCGACAACTGTGAAAGAGAAAAGGGTTTGTGTTGGAACGCGACAACTGTGAAAGAGAAAAGGGTTTGTGTTGTAACGCGACAACTGTGAAAGAGAAAAGGGTTTGTGTTGGAACGCGACAACTGTGAAAGAGAAAAGGGTTTGTGTTGGAACGCGACAACTGTGAAAGAAAAAGGGGTTTGTGTTGGAACGCGACAACTGTGAAAGAGAAAAGGGTTTGTGTTGGAACGCGACAACAGTGAAAGAGAAAAGGGTTTGTGTTGGAACGCGACAACTGTGAAATAGAACAGGGTTTGTGTTGGAACGCGACAACTGTGAAAGAAAAAAGGGGTTTGTGTTGGAACGCGACAACTGTGAAAGAGAAAAGGGTTTGTGTTGGAACGCGACAACTGTGAAAGAGAAAAGGGTTTGTGTTGGAACGCGACAACTGTGAAAGAGAAAAGGGTTTGTGTTGGAACGCGACAACTGTGAAAGAGAAAAGGGTTTGTGTTGGAACGCGACAACTGTGAAAGAGAAAGGGGTTTGTGTTGGAACGCGACAACTGTGAAAGAGAAAAGGGTTTGTGTTGGAACGCGACAACTGTGAAAGAGAAAAGGGTTTGTGTTGGAACGCGACAACTGTGAAAGAGAAAGGGGTTTGTGTTGGAACGCGACAACTGTGAAAGAGAAAGGGGTTTGTGTTGGAACGCGACAACTGTGAAAGAGAAAAGGGTTTGTGTTGGAACGCGACAACTGTGAAAGAGAAAGGGGTTTGTGTTGGAACGCGACAACTGTGAAAGAGAAAAGGGTTTGTGTTGGAACGCGACAACTGTGAAAGAGAAAAGGGTTTGTGTTGGAACGCGACAACTGTGAAAGAGAAAAGGGTTTGTGTTGGAACGCGACAACTGTGAAAGAGAAAAGGGTTTGTGTTGGAACGCGACAACTGTGAAAGAGAAAAGGGTTTGTGTTGGAATGCGACAACTGTGAAAGAGAAAAGGGTTTGTGTTGGAACGCGACAACTGTGAAAGAGAAAAAGGGTTTGTGTTGGAACGCGACAACTGTGAAAGAAAAAAGGGTTTGTGTTGGAACGCGACAACTGTGAAAGAGAAAAGGGTTTGTGTTGGAACGCGACAACTGTGAAAGAGAAAAGGGTTTGTGTTGGAACGCGACAACTGTGAAAGAGAAAAGGGTTTGTGTTGGAACGCGACAACTGTGAAAGAGAAAAGGGTTTGTGTTGGAATGCGACAACTGTGAAAGAGAAAAGGGTTTGTGTTGGAACGCGACAACTGTGAAAGAGAAAAAGGTTTGTGTTGGAACGCGACAACTGTGAAAGAGAAAAGGGTTTGTGTTGGAACGCGACAACTGTGAAAGAGAAAAGGGTTTGTGTTGTAACGCGACAACTGTGAAAGAGAAAAGGGTTTGTGTTGGAACGCGACAACTGTGAAAGAGAAAAGGGTTTGTGTTGGAACGCGACAACTGTGAAAGAGAAGAGGGTTTGTGTTGAAACGCGACAACTGTGAAAGAGAAGAGGGTTTGTGTTGGAACGCGACAACTGTGAAAGAGAAAAGGTTTTGTGTTGAAACGCGACAACTGTGAAAGAGAAAAGGGTTTGTGTTGAAACGCGACAACTGTGAAAGAGAAAAGGGTTTGTGTTGGAACGCGACAACTGTGAAAGAGAAAAGGGTTTGTGTTGGAACGCGACAACTGTGAAAGAGAAAAGGGTTTGTGTTGGAACGCGACAACTGTGAAAGACAAAAGGGTTTGTGTTGTAACGCGACAACTGTGAAAGAGAAAAGGGTTTGTGTTGGAACGCGACAACTGTGAAAGAGAAGGGTTTGTGTTGTAACGCGACAACTGTGAAAGAGAAAAGGGTTTGTGTTGGAACGCGACAACTGTGAAAGAGAAAGGGGTTTGTGTTGGAACGCGACAACTGTGAAAGAGAAAAGGGTTTGTGTTGGAACGCTACAACTGCTTCCTTTTATAACACAACAGCTTCCTTCTATAACGACACTAAACAAAACGCACCGACACACAAAGACCCGCGGTCAGCAAGACGCCCAGTCAAATGATAAAACACATCAGTAGCCTAAACATCATTACAAGCGTGTCGCTATGACCGCAGTCAAAAATAGTCCGTTATCTGTTGGAGCATAAACAACGAAAGCTTGTGCGTTGCTGATTTTGCTTGAGCCTGCGCTCTCAGTGATGACATGTTGTGCTGATAATCGGACAAAAACAGTCCGTTCTTCTCTCCTGTCTCAAGGTTTCGTCTGGTGGGGGGCGTGTGCACCACCAAAACCATACGACTATAAGACTGTATTTGGTGGTCTGATAGAGGGTACATAGCATGTAGAGATTATAATGTCAATGGATCATTATAATAGAATGGCACACCATGTTTTTCCTTCACAATTAGTGATAATTATGCATTGTTTGCTTCCCCTGAGGCATCAACTCACCCTTTCTCCCCCATCGTCATCATCCCCTTCATTTATTTCATTTTGTTTATATGTGTAAAATTAGTTTCGGTTCAGTTTCGAGGCAATTATACGGTTTGGTTATCAACTCTACTATCTACTGGTTATTATCTATCCTAATGCCTTAATCCTAGTTATATGTTCATATCTACCTCAATTACCTCGTACCCCTGTGCATCAACTTAGAAGTGATACTTCCTGTATAAAGCCATGTTGTTACCTCGTACCCCTGTGCATCAACTCAGAAGTGATACGTCCTGTATAAAGCCATGTTATTACCTCGTACCCCTGCACATTGACTCAGTACTGGTACAGTGTGTATAAAGCCATGTTATTACCTCGTACCCCTGCACATTGACTCAGTACTGGTACTTCCTGTATAAAGCCATGTTATTACCTCGTACCCCTGCACATTGACTCAGTACTGGTACTTCCTGTATAAAGCCATGTTATTACCTCGTACCCCTGCACATTGACTCAGTACTGGTACAGTGTGTATAAAGCCATGTTATTACCTCGTACCCCTGCACATTGACTCAGTACTGGTACTTCCTGTATAAAGCCATGTTATTACCTCGTACCCCTGCACATTGACTCAGTACTGGTACCCTGTGTATAAAGCCATGTTATTACCTCGTAGCCCTGCACATTGAATCAGTACTGGTACAGTGTGTATAAAGCCATGTTATTACCTCGTACCCCTGCACATTGACTCAGTACTGGTACTTCCTGTATAAAGCCATGTTATTACCTCGTACCCCTGCACATTGAATCAGTACTGGTACTTCCTGTATAAAGCCATGTTATTACCTCGTACCCCTGCACATTGACTCAGTACTGGTACAGTGTGTATAAAGCCATGTTCTTACCTCGTACCCCTGCACATTGACTCAGTACTGGTACAGTGTGTATAAAGCCATGTTATTACCTCGTACCCCTGCACATTGACTCAGTACTGGTACAGTGTGTATAAAGCCATGTTATTACCTCGTACCCCTGCACATTGAATCAGTACTGGTACTTCCTGTATAAAGCCATGTTATTACCTCGTACCCCTGCACATTGACTCAGTACTGGTACTTCCTGTATAAAGCCATGTTATTACCTCGTACCCCTGCACATTGACTCAGTACTGGTACAGTGTGTATAAAGCCATGTTATTACCTCGTACCCCTGCACATTGACTCAGTACTGGTACAGTGTGTATAAAGCCATGTTATTACCTCGTATCCCTGCACATTGACTAAGTACTGGTACCCTGTGTATAAAGCCATGTTATTACCTCATACCCCTGCACATTGACTCAGTACTGGTACTTCCTGTATAAAGCCATGTTATTACCTCGTACCCCTGCACATTGACTCAGTACTGGTACCCTGTGTATAAAACCATGTTATTACTTCGTACCCCTGCACATTGACTCAGTACTGGTACTTCCTGTATAAAGCCATGTTATTAACTCGTACCCCTGCACATTGACTCAGTACTGGTACAGTGTGTATAAAGCCATGTTATTACCTCGTACCCCTGCACATTGACTCAGTACTGGTACAGTGTGTATAAAGCCATGTTATTACCTCGTACCCCTGCACATTGACTCAGTACTGGTACAGTGTGTATAAAGCCATGTTATTACCTCGTACCCCTGCACATTGAATCAGTACTGGTACTTCCTGTATAAAGCCATGTTATTACCTCGTACCCCTGCACATTGAATCAGTACTGGTACTTCCTGTATAAAGCCATGTTATTACCTCGTACCCCTGCACATTGACTCAGTACTGGTACTTCCTGTATAAAGCCATGTTATTACCTCGTACCCCTGCACATTGACTCAGTACTGGTACAGTGTGTATAAAGCCATGTTATTACCTCGTACCCCTGCACATTGACTCAGTACTGGTACTTCCTGTATAAAGCCATGTTATTACTTCGTACCCCTGCACATTGACTCAGTACTAGTACTTCCTGTATAAAGCCATGTTATTACTTCGTACCCCTGCACATTGACTCAGTACTGGTACTTCCTGTATAAAGCCATGTTATTACTTCGTACCCCTGCACATTGAATCAGTACTGGTACTTCCTGTATAAAGCCATGTTATTACCTCGTACCCCTGCACATTGAATCAGTACTGGTACTTCCTGTATAAAGCCATGTTATTACTTCGTACCCCTGCACATTGAATCAGTACTGGTACTTCCTGTATAAAGCCATGTTATTACCTCATACCCCTGCACATTGACTCAGTACTGGTACAGTGTGTATAAAGCCATGTTATTACCTCGTACCCCTGCACATTGAATCAGTACTGGTACTTCCTGTATAAAGCCATGTTATTACCTCGTACCCCTGCACATTGAATCAGTACTGGTACTTCCTGTATAAAGCCATGTTATTACTTCGTACCCCTGCACATTGAATCAGTACTGGTACAGTGTGTATAAAGCCATGTTATTACCTCGTACCCCTGCACATTGAATCAGTACTGGTACTTCCTGTATAAAGCCATGTTATTACCTCGTACCCCTGCACATTGAATCAGTACTGGTACTTCCTGTATAAAGCCATGTTATTACCTCGTACCCCTGCACATTGACTCAGTA
Organism: Oncorhynchus keta; assembly: GCF_023373465.1. Taxonomy (NCBI): domain Eukaryota; kingdom Metazoa; phylum Chordata; class Actinopteri; order Salmoniformes; family Salmonidae; genus Oncorhynchus; species Oncorhynchus keta. The sequence continues at coordinate 4,940,270 of NC_068448.1, read as the reverse complement.
CTGGTACAGTGTGTATAAAGCCATGTTATTACCTCGTACCCCTGCACATTGACTCAGTACTGGTACTTCCTGTATAAAGCCATGTTATTACCTCGTACCCCTGCACATTGACTCAGTACTGGTACTTCCTGTATAAAGCCATGTTATTACCTCGTACCCCTCCCTGCACATTGAATCAGTACTGGTACTTCCTGTATAAAGCCATGTTATTACCTCGTACCCCTGCACATTGACTCAGTACTGGTACAGTGTGTATAAAGCCATGTTATTACCTCGTACCCCTGCACATTGACTCAGTACTGGTACAGTGTGTATAAAGCCATGTTATTACCTCGTACCCCTGCACATTGACTCAGTACTGGTACTTCCTGTATAAAGCCATGTTATTACCTCATACCCCTGCACATTGGGGCGGCAGGTACAGGTAGCCTAGTGGTTAGGGCGTTGGGACAGTTGCTGGATCGAATCCCTGAGCGGACAAGGTGAAAACCGTTCAGCCCCTGAACAGGCAGTTAACCCACTGTTCCCAGGCCGTCATTGTAAATGAGAACGTGTTCTTAACTGACTTGCCTGGTTAAATAAAGATGAAAAAAATTGGCCAAATCGGTATCCAAAAATACCAATGTCCGATTGTTATGAAAACTTGAAATCGGCCCAAATTAAATCGGCCATTCCGATTCATCGGTCGACCTCTAATATGTAGCCTATATGATGATGCTGTCTGGCCAAAAATAGTATGACATGTCGAGACAGAATCAGATTCATGGGCTGTCTACACATACTAAGACAGAGGGGCGCTGTTATGCTTTGTCTGAGATTCATGTATCTTTCTGTCTGGTCAAATAAATGTCAATATTTTATTTGGATGGGCAAGAAGGTACGGTAAAGCGGGACAGGCTCTCCAAGGAGGTACGGTAGAGCGGGACAGGTCCTCCAAGGCCGGCACATAAAGGCTGCCCTGTGTACAAGCTAACCTTGAGCCTGGATATTTTTTTATCAGTCCACTTCCTCTTCTGTCAACCCCTGCCTGGAGGCGAAACCAGGATATTTTACCAGGAGATAAACCTCATAAATCCATACACATCGAGTCCTGCCTCATGAATGACCTGCTGTTACCTCTGACCGTTAACCGGACCAAATTAAGCCCCACCCGCCTTTAAAAAAATATACATTTCCCGTATCACCATAGGCTTGCACAATTTAATTTAAAAACAAAATCATAGTTTCTAGCCTAATATTGTGTCGGAATATGCATACTGCTTGCTCACTAAAAATATATTTACATTATTGTAGACGGCATCTATTCAATTCAACAGGTGTCAACATTTAGCTGTCTTTTTTCTTCACAGGACGGTGCCATATATCTGCTGAGGGAGTTGAAGATCATTAACATGTCTCTGGAGACTCTACAGGTAGACCTAAGCTTGTTCTCCTCTTGCTGTAGGCCTCTGTCTGAAGAAAATTACATTATATTACTATGATCAATACAGTGTCTAGTATTTCTCAACGCCGGTGTCAGTCCACCAGGATCCGTGAACGCTGTCAGGAACTGTAATGATGAAGCTAAAACACGATGTGTTTGTCAGTCCACCAGGATCGGTATGTCAGTGAACGCTGTCAGAAACTGTAATGATGAAGCTAAAACACGATGTGTTTGTCAGTCCACCAGGATCGGTATGTCAGTGAACGCTGTCAGAAACTGTAATGATGAAGCTAAAACACGATGTGTTTGTCAGTCCACCAGGATCGGTATGTCAGTGAACGCTGTGAGGAAGCAGAGTTCAGAGGAAGAGGTCCAGACCCTGGCCAAGTCACTCATCAAGTCCTGGAAGAAACTACTGGGTAAGTCTGTCCTGCAGGTCTGCCTCACATCTCATACGACTCGGTCTGTCTGCAGGTCTGCCTCACATCTCATACGACTCGGTCTGTCTGCAGGTCTGCCTCACATCTCATACGACTCGGTCTGTCTGCAGGTCTGCCTCACATCTCATACGACTCGGTCTGTCTGCAGGTCTGCCTCACATCTCATACGACTCGGTCTGTCTGCAGGTCTGCCTCACATCTCATACGACTCGGTCTGTCTGCAGGTCTGCCTCACGTCTCATACGACTCGGTCTGTCTGCAGGTCTGCCTCACATCTCATACGACTCGGTCTGTCTGTAGTTCTGCCTCACATCTCATACGACTCGGTCTGTCTGCAGGTCTGCCTCACATCTCATACGTCTCGGTCTGTCGGTCTGCCTCACATCTCATACGACTCGGTCTGTCCTGCAGGTCTGCCTCACATCTCATACGACTCGGTCTGTCTGCAGGTCTGCCTCACATCTCATACGACTCGGTCTGTCCTGCAGGTCTGCCTCACATCTCATACGACTCGGTCTGTCTGCAGGTCTGCCTCACATCTCATACGACTCGGTCTGTCCTGCAGGTCTGCCTCACATCTCATACGACTCGGTCTGTCTGCAGGTCTGCCTCACATCTCATACGACTCGGTCTGTCTGCAGGTCTGCCTCACATCTCATACGACTCGGTCTGTCTGTAGTTCTGCCTCACATCTCATACGACTCGGTCTGTCTGTAGTTCTGCCTCACATCTCATACGACTCGGTCTGTCTGTAGTTCTGCCTCACATCTCATACGACTCGGTCTGTCTGCAGGTCTGCCTCACATCTCATACGACCCGGTCTGTCTGTAGGTCTGCCTCACATCTCATACGACCCGGTCTGTCTGCAGGTCTGCCTCACATCTCATACGACTCGGTCTGTCTGTAGTTCTGCCTCACATCTCATACGACTCGGTCTGTCTGCAGGTCTGCCTCACATCTCATACGACTCGGTCTGTCTGTAGTTCTGCCCCACATCTCATACGACCCGGTCTGTCTGCAGGTCTGACTCACATCTCATACGACTCGGTCTGTCTGTAGGTCTGCCTCACATCTCATACGACTCGGTCTGTCTGTAGGTCTGCCTCACATCTCATACGACTCGGTCTGTCTGCAGGTCTGCCTCACATCTCATACGACTCGGTCTGTCTGCAGGTCTGCCTCACATCTCATACGACTCGGTCTGTCTGTAGTTCTGCCTCACATCTCATACGACTCGGTCTGTCTGCAGGTCTGCCTCACATCTCATACGACTCGGTCTGTCTGCAGGTCTGCCTCACATCTCATACGACTCGGTCTGTCTGCAGGTCTGCCTCACATCTCATACGACTCGGTCTGTCTGTAGGTCTGCCTCACATCTCATACGACTCGGTCTGTCTGCAGGTCTGCCTCACATCTCATACGACTCGGTCTGTCTGTAGGTCTGACTCACATCTCATACGACTCGGTCTGTCTGTAGGTCTGCCTCACATCTCATACGACTCGGTCTGTCTGCAGGTCTGCCTCACATCTCATACGACTCGGTCTGTCTGTAGTTCTGCCTCATACCTGTGAAACGTGGTGTCTGTCTGTAGGTCTGCCTGTACTGGACAGGTGGGATCCTGTCTGATCTAGAGAGAACGGGACATATACTTATTATAATAGAGTAAAACAACCACTATAGTTTAAGAAGTCCAAACAGGAACCATGTGTCTAAGGTTTGTGAACTTGATTAGAAAATCAGACCTCTCTGGAAAGGAAATGTATGTCTCTCCCTTCAGCAAAATATATTTGACCTCCATCCTCTCTGAAAGCTTGAGGGGGAAAAAAACGTGACCCTCCCCGATATCCAAAATAGTAATTAAAACGTGACCCTCCCCGATATCCAAAATAGGAATTAAAACATAATTTAATTTGATAGAGCAGTCTGACTGAGCGCTGGTAGGCAGCAGCAGGCTCGTAAGCATTCATTTAAACAGCACTTTTGTGCGTTTTGCCAGCAGCTCTTCGTTGTGCGTCAAGCATTGCGCTGTTTATGACTTCAAGCCTATCAACTCCCGAGATGAGGTTGGTGTAACCGAAGTGAAATGGCTAGCTAGTTAGCGGGGTGCACACTAATAGCGTTTCAAACGTCACTCGCTCTGAGACTTGGAGTGTTTGTTCCCCTTGCTCTGCATGGGTAATGCTGCTTCGAGGGTGGCTGTTGTCATTGTGTTGCTGGTTCGAGCCCAGGGAGGAGCGAGGAGAGGTACGGAAGCTATACTGTTACACTGGCAATACTAAAGTTCCTATAAGAGCATCCAATAGTCAAAGGTATATGAAATACAAATGATATAGAGGGAAATAGTCCTATAATTCCTATAATAACTACAATCTAAAACTTCTTACCTTTGAATATTGAAGTCTCATGTTAAAAGGAACCACCAGCTTTCATATGTTCTCATGTTCTGAGCAAGGAACTGAAACATTAGCTTTCTTACATGGCACATATTGCACTTTTACTTTCTTCTCCGACACTTTCTCTTTGCATTATTTAAACCACATTGAACACGTTTCATTACTTATTTGAGGCTAAATTGATTTTATTGATGTATTATATTAAGTTAAATTAAAAGTGTTCATTCAGTATTGTTGAAATTGTCATTATTACAAATTAAAAATAAAAAAAATGACTGATTAATCGGTCTCGGCTTTATTTGGTCCTCCAATAATCGGTATCGGCGCTGAAAAAAAAATCATAATCGGCCGACCTCTAAAATCTATTATAGTAGCAAGCTATCAAAGTTGACCTATCGGTCCTCCTCGTCTTCGCGATCTCATTCTCAAACTGAACAGAACATAGGCTAATCCGTCTGTAAAATAATGAGTTTTTTGGACTAGGCCTTCCTAGCCTATATGCTGTGGATCATGTGACTGAGACCACTCTAACTAGCCTATAGGTGTTGGATCATGTGACTGAGACCACTCTAACTAGCCTATAGGTTGTGGATCATGTGACTGAGACCACTCTAACTAGCCTATAGGTGTTGGATCATGTGACTGAGACCACTCTAACTAGCCTATAGGTTGTAGATCATGTGACTGAGACCACTCTAACTAGCCTATAGGTTGTAGATCATGTGACTGAGACCACTCTAACTAGCCTATAGGTTGTAGATCATGTGACTGAGACCACTCTAACTAGCCTATAGGTGTTGGATCATGTGACTGAGACCACTCTAACTAGCCTATAGGTGTTGGATCATGTGACTGAGACCACTCTAACTAGCCTATAGGTTGTAGATCATGTGACTGAGACCACTCTAACTAGCCTATAGGTTGTAGATCATGTGACTGAGACCACTCTAACCAGTCTATACACACACTCTATATGGCCCAGTATGAGAATCAGAGATGAAGGGTGGCACATTGATATATAGCCTCATAAGCAACAAATACTCAAACATGGACATTTTGACATTGAATCTATTACAATTCATTAGACTAGATGATAATAAAAATAAATAATACTAAACCCTCATCTTGACTAACATTTTAAAAAGCAAAAAACCTCCCTAATTTTCCTCCAGGTACCCATTATGTAAATGTAGACCCATCGCCTATATAGATATGAATCAGCTGACTGTGTGTCCCTACAGACGGTTCTGAGGGGAAGGCTGTGGAGGAGAAGAGGAGGGAGGGCTCTCCTCTGAGGTCATCTTCGTCCAAGGACAGTCCTGGATCCAGCGACCGCAGGTGAGACGCCGTGCCAACCCGAGTGTCAGTCATGTAACAAGAGGTAGTTCAGGAATTTTTTTATTTTATTTTTTTAAATTTTACCTTTATTTAACCAGGCAAGTCAGTTAAGAACACATTCTTATTTTCAATGACGGCCTGAGAACAGTGTTCAGGGGCAGAACGACAGATTTGCACCTTGTCAGCTCGGGGTTTGAACTCGCAACCTTCCGGTTACTAGTCCAACGCTCTAACCACTAGGCTACGCTGCCGCCCCAATAATAACCTTGTCTGAACGCTGAAGACGTGTGTGAGCTCCCTGAACTAATCAAATCAAATGTATTTATAAAGCCCTTCTTACATCAGCTGATGTCTCAAAGTGCTGTACAGAAACCCAGCCTAAAACCCCAAACAGCAAGCAATGCAGGTGTAGAAGCACGGTGGCTAGGAAAAACTCCCTAGAAAGGCCAAAACCTAGGAAGACCTAGATAGGAACCAGGATATGAGGGGTGGCTAGTCCTCTTCTGGCTGTGCCGGGTGGAGATTATAACAGAACATGGCCAAGATGTTCAAATGTTCATAAATGACCAGCAGGGTCAAGTAGTAGCCTATAGTAGCCTATAGTTTGTGAATCATGCCTAGGCTTTAGCTCAGCGGGCTAATGTTGAGTCATATGTTGCATAATCGAGCCCAAAGGACTTGGGTTGGTAGGTAGACGACAGGGTTTAACCGGTAGGTAGACGACAGGGTTTAACCTGTAGGTAGACGACAGGGTTTAACTGGTAGGTAGACGATAGGGTTTAACCTGTTGGTAGACGACAGGGTTTAACCGGTAGGTAGAAGACAGGGTTTAACTGATAGGTAGACGACAGGGTTTAACTGGTAGGTAGACGACAGGGTTTAACTGATAGGTAGACGACAGGGTTTAACTGGTAGGTAGACGACAGGGTTTAACCGGTAGGTAGACGACAGGGTTTAACCTGTAGGTAGACGACAGGGTTTAACCGGTAGGTAGACGATAGGGTTTAACCTGTAGGTAGACGACAGGGTTTAACCGGTAGGTAGACGATAGGGTTTAACCGGTAGGTAGACGATAGGGTTTAACCGGTAGGTAGACGACAGGGTTTAACCTGTAGGTAGACGACAGGGTTTAACTGGTAGGTAGACGATAGGGTTTAACCTGTAGGTAGACGATAGGGTTTAACTGGTAGGTAGAAGACACGGTTTAACTGGTAGGTAGACAACAGGGTTTAACTGGTAGGTAGACAATAGGGTTTAACTGGTAGGTAGAAGACAGGGTTTAACTGATAGGTAGACGACAGGGTTTAACTGGTAGGTAGACGACAGGGTTTAACTGATAGGTAGACGACAGGGTTTAACTGGTAGGTAGACGACAGGGTTTAACCTGTAGGTAGACGACAGGGTTTAACCGGTAGGTAGACGACAGGGTTTAACCGGTAGGTAGACGACAGGGTTTAACCGGTAGGTAGACGACAGGGTTTAACCGGTAGGTAGACGACAGGGTTTAACCGGTAGGTAGACGACAGGGTTTAACCGGTAGGTAGACGACAGGGTTTAACCGGTAGGTAGACGACAGGGTTTAACCGGTAGGTAGACGACAGGGTTTAACCTGTAGGTAGACGATAGGGTTTAACCGGTAGGTAGACGACAGGGTTTAACCGGTAGGTAGACGACAGGGTTTAACCGGTAGGTAGACGACAGGGTTTAACCGGTAGGTAGACGACAGGGTTTAACCGGTAGGTAGACGACAGGGTTTAACCGGTAGGTAGACGACAGGGTTTAACCGGTAGGTAGACAAGGGGGGTTTGATACCCAGTCAGAATAAATGGAAGGATCAGGGTGACTCATAACACAATGTAACACTTTCTTCTCGCTGTCGCCCTCTTGTCTACCCTAGTAAGAAACAAGAACTGCCGGAGTCCCCGAAGACCCCCACCACCCTAAAGTTCACCTCCTTCCCCCCCACTCCCGTCACCACTGACAGCGTACGCACCAAGTGCCGAGAGCTGCTGGTGGCTGCCCTGCAGACCGACGGTGAGACAGACCCTACCAAGATGGCCGCCATTATCAGCACATTCCAGAGCTGTATAGGTTTATACAGTGGCCTTCAGAAAGTATTCGCACCCCTTGACTTTCTCCACATGTTGTTGTCGTGTTGCAGCCTGAATTTAAAATGGATGACATTGACATGTTGCGTCACTGGCCTTCACACAATACCCCATAATGTCAAAGTGGAGTTATGTTTTTAGAAATGGTTTACACTTAAATTAAAAATGACAAGCTGAAATGTCTTGAGTGAAAAAGTATTCAACCCCTTTGTTATGGCAAGCCTAAATAAGTTTAGGAGTAAAAATGTGCTTAACAAGTCATATACACTACGGGATGGGGTTGAGGTCAGGGCTCTGTGCAGGCCAGTTAAGTTCTTCCACACCAATCTCGACAAACAATTTCTGTATGGACCTCGCATTGTGCAAGGGGCATTGTCATGCTGAAACAGGAAAGGGCCTTCCCCAAACTGTTGCCACAATGTTGGAAGCACAGAATCGTCTAGATTGTCATGACAAACAGTTCTTGTGCTGATGTTGCTTCCAGAGGCAGGTTGGGACTCTGTAGTGAGTGTTGCAACTGAGGATAGATGATTTTTCAGCACTCGCTGGTCCCGTTCTGTGAGCTGGTGTGGCCTGCCACTTTGTGGCTGAGCCGTTTTTGCTCTTGGACATTTCGACTTAACAATAACAGCACTTACAGTTGACCGGGGCAGCTCTAGCATGGCAGAAATATGAGGAATTGACTTGTTGGACTGTGCCACGTTGAAAGGCACACTCTTCAGTATGGCCCATGCTACTGCCACTGTTTGTCTATGGAGATTGCATGGCTGTGTGCTTGATTTAATACACCTGTCAGCAATGGGTGTGGATGAAATAGTTTGAAGGGGTGTCCACATACCTTTGGCCATGTAGTGTATTAAGTTGCATGGACTCACTCTGTGTGCAATAAGAGATTGACATTTATTTTTTTAACGACTACCTCATCTCTGTACCCCACACATAAAATAATCTGTAAGGTCTCTCAATCAAGCAGTGATTATCAAACACAGATTTAATCACAAATGCCAGGGAGGTTTTCCAATGCCTCGTAAAGAAGGGCACCTATTGGTAAAACAAAGCAGACACTGAATATCCCCATTTGAGCATGGTGAAGTTATTAATTACACTTTGTATGCATTATCAATACACCCAGTTAATACAAAGACACAAGCGTCCTTCCTAACTTGGTTGCCGGAGAGGAAGGAAACAGCTCAGAGATTTCACCATGAGGCCAATAGTGACTTTAAAACAGTTACAGAGTTTAATTGTAGTTAGTCTACAATACCAACCTAAATGACAGTGAAAAGAAGGAAACCTGTACAGAATAAAAATATCCAAAGCTTGCATTCTGTTTGCAATAAGGCAGAAAGTAAAACTGAAAAAAAAAATGTGGCAAAGAAATTATCTTTATGTCCTGAATACGAAAGCATTGTGTTTGGGGGAAAGACAACACGTCACCGAGTACCACTCTTCATAGTTTCAAGCATGGTGGTGGCTGCATCATGTTATGGGTATGCTTGTCATCGGCAAGAACTAAGGAGTTTTTAATAAAAAAATAAACTGATTAGATCGAAGCACAAGGAAAATCCGAGAGGCAAACCTGGTTCAGTCTGGGAGATGAATTGACCTTTCAGCAGGACAACAACCTAAAACACATGGCCACATCAACACTGGAGTTGCTTATCAAGAAGACCCTGAATGTTTTAGAGTGGCCTAGTTACAGTTTTGACTTAAATCATCTTGAAAATCTACGGCAAGACCAGAACATGGTTGTCTAGTAATGATCAACAACCAATTTGTGACAGAGTTTGGCTTTTTTTTTTAAAGGGTAATGTGCAAATATTGTACACTCCAGGTGTGCAAAGCTCTTAGAGACTTACCCCAGAAAGACTCACAGCTGTAATCGCTGCCAGAGGTTATTCTAACATGTATTAACTTAGGGGTGTGAATACTTATGGAAATTAGATCTTTCTTCAGTTCATTTTCAATACATTTGAAAATGTTAATAATAAAAACATGTTTTCACTTTGTCGTTATGGGGTACTGTGTGTAGAATTATAAAACATGGAATCCATTTTGTCGTTATGGGGTACTGTGTGTAGAATTATAAAACATGGAATCCATTTTGTCGTTATGGGGTACTGTGTGTAGAATTATAAAACATGGAATCCATTTTGTCGTTATTGGGTACTGTGTGTAGAATTATAAAACATGGAATCCATTTTGTCGTTATGGGGTACTGTGTGTAGAATTATAAAACATGGAATCCATTTTGAATTCAGTGTGTAACACGGCACAATATGGAATAAATCAAGGGGCACTCTGTGGGTGTAACAGAGCCCAATCACAAGGGGTATGGTATGGGGTGGCTGGTGGGCCATTTTAAATTCATGTGAAATTTGTGCTAAAAAGTGGCTTGTGAAAGTATTCTTTCAGGTTGAGACATGTAGGTATTACAGACTGGGTCTGGGTCAGGTTGAGACATGTAGGTATTACAGACTGGGTCTGGGTCAGGTTGAGACATGTAGGTATTACAGATTGGGTCAGGTTGAGACTTTATAAAAATGTTTTTTTTATCCTTTATTTAACCAGGCAAGTCAGTTAAGAACAAATTCTTATTTTCAATGACAGCCTGGGAACAGTGGGTTAACTGCCTGTTCAGGGGCAGAATGACAGATTTGTACCTTGTCAGCTCGGGGTTTGAACTCGCAACCTTCCGGTTACTAGTCCAACGCTCTAATCACTAGGCTACCCTGCCTCCCCGGGTCAGGTTGAGACATGTAGGTATTACAGCCTGGGTCAGGTTGAGACATGTAGGTATTACAGACTGGGTCAGGTTGAGACATGTAGGTATTACAGACTGGGTCAGGTTGAGACATGTAGGTATTACAGACTGGGTCAGGTTGAGACATGTAGGTATTACAGACTGGGTCAGGTTGATACATGTAGGTATTACAGACTGGGTCAGGTTGAGACATGTAGGTATTACAGACTGGGTCAGGTTGAGACATGTAGGTATTACAGACTGGGTCAGGTTGAACATGTAGGTATTACAGACTGGGTCAGGTTGAGACATGTAGATATTACAGACTGGGTCAGGTTGAGACATGTAGGTATTACAGACTGGGTCAGGTTGAGACATGTAGATATTACAGACTGGGTCAGGTTGAGACATGTAGGTATTACAGACTGAGTCAGGTTGAGACATGTAGATATTACAGACTGGGTCAGGTTGGGACATGTAGGTATTACAGACTGGGTCAGGTTGAGACATGTAGATATTACAGACTGGGTCAGGTTGGGACATGTAGGTATTACAGACTGGGTCAGGTTGAGACATGTAGTTATTACAGACTGGGTCAGGTTGAGACATGTAGGTATTACAGACTGGGTCAGGTTGAGACATGTAGGTATTACAGACTGGGTCAGGTTGAGACATGTAGGTATTACAGACTGGGTCAGGTTGAGACATGTAGGTATTACAGACTGGGTCAGGGTCAGGTTGAGACATGTAGGTATTACAGACTGGGTCAGGTTGAACATGTAGGTATTACAGACTGGGTCAGGTTGAGACATGTAGGTATTACAGACTGGGTCAGGTTGAGACATGTAGGTATTACAGACTGGGTCAGGTTGAGACATGTAGGTATTACAGACTGGGTCAGGTTGAGACATGTAGGTATTACAGACTGGGTCAGGTTGAGACATGTAGGTATTACAGACTGGGTCAGGTTGAGACATGTTGGTATTACAGACTGGGTCAGGTTGAGACATGTAGGTATTACAGACTGGGTCAGGTTGAGACATGTAGGTATTACAGACTGGGTCAGGTTGAGACATGTAGGTATTACAGACTGGGTCAGGTTGAGACATGTAGGTATTACAGACTGGGTCAGGTTGAGACATGTAGATATTACAGACTGGGTCAGGTTGAGACATGTTGGTATTACAGACTGGGTCAGGTTGAGACATGCAGGTATTACAGACTGGGTCAGGTTGAGACATGTAGGTATTACAGACTGGGTCTGGGTCAGGTTGAGACATGTAGGTATTACAGACTGGGTCAGGTTGAGACATGTTGGTATTACAGACTGGGTCAGGTTGAGACATGTAGGTATTACAGACTGGGTCAGGGTCAGGTTGAGACATGTTGGTATTACAGACTGGGTCAGGTTGAGACATGTAGGTATTACAGACTGGGTCAGGTTGAGACATGTAGGTATTACAGACTGGGTCAGGTTGAGACATGTTGGTATTACAGACTGGGTCAGGTTGAGACATGTAGGTATTACAGACTGGGTCAGGGTCAGGTTGAGACATGTTGGTATTACAGACTGGGTCAGGTTGAGACATGTAGGTATTACAGACTGGGTCAGGGTCAGGTTGAGACATGTTGGTATTACAGACTGGGTCAGGGTCAGGTTGAGACATGTAGGTATTACAGACTGGGTCAGGGTCAGGTTGAGACATGTAGGTATTATAGACTGGGTCAGGTTGAGACATGTAGGTATTACAGACTGGGTCAGGTTGAGACATGTAGGTATTACTGACTGGGTCAGGTTGAGACATGTAGGTATTACAGACTGGGTCAGGTTGAGACATGTAGGTATTACAGACTGGGTCAGGTTGAGACATGTAGGTATTACAGACTGGGTCAGGGTCAGGTTGAGACATGTAGGTATTACAGACTGGGTCAGGGTCGGGTTGAGACATGTAGGTATTACAGACTGGGTCAGGGTCAGGTTGAGACATGTAGGTATTACAGACTGGGTCAGGTTGAGACATGTAGGTATTACAGACTGGGTCAGGTTGAGACATGTAGGTATTACAGACTGGGTCAGGTTGAGACATGTAGGTATTACAGACTGGGTCAGGGTGAGACATGTCGGTATTACAGACTGGGTCAGGTTGAGACATGTAGGTATTACAGACTGGGTCAGGTTGAGACATGTAGGTATTACAGACTGGGTCAGGTTGAGACATGTAGGTATTACAGACTGGGTCAGGGTCAGGTTGAGACATGTAGATATTACAGACTGGGTCAGGTTGAGACATGTAGGTATTACAGACTGGGTCAGGTTGAGACATGTAGGTATTACAGACTGGGTCAGGTTGAGACATGTAGATATTACAGACTGGGTCAGGTTGAGACATGTAGGTATTACAGACTGGGTCAGGTTGAGACATGTAGGTATTACAGACTGGGTCAGGTTGGGACATGTAGGTATTACAGACTGGGTCTGGGTCAGGTTGAGACATGTAGGTATTACAGACTGGGTCAGGTTGAGACATGTAGGTATTACAGACTGGGTCAGGGTGAGACATGTAGGTATTACAGACTGGGTCAGGTTGAGACATGTAGGTATTACAGACTGGGTCAGGTTGGGACATGTAGGTATTACAGACTGGGTCTGGGTCAGGTTGAGACATGTAGGTATTACAGACTGGGTCAGGTTGAGACATGTAGGTATTACAGACTGGGTCAGGTTGGGACATGTAGGTATTACAGACTGGGTCTGGGTCAGGTTGAGACATGTAGGTATTACAGACTGGGTCAGGTTGAGACATGTAGGTATTACAGACTGGGTCAGGTTGGGACATGTAGGTATTACAGACTGGGTCTGGGTCAGGTTGAGACATGTAGGTATTACAGACTGGGTCAGGTTGAGACATGTAGGTATTACAGACTGGGTCAGGTTGGGACATGTAGGTATTACAGACTGGGTCTGGGTCAGGTTGAGACATGTAGGTATTACAGACTGGGTCTGGGTCAGGTTGAGACATGTAGGTATTACAGACTGGGTCAGGTTGAGATATGTAGGTATTACAGACTGGGTCAGGTTGAGACATGTAGATATTACAGACTGGGTCAGGTTGAGACATGTAGGTATTACAGACTGGGTCAGGTTGGGACATGTAGGTATTACAGACTGGGTCAGGTTGAGACATGTTGGTATTACAGACTGGGTCAGGTTGAGACATGTAGGTATTACAACTGGGACAGGTTGAGACATGTAGGTATTACAGACTGGGTCAGGTTGAGACATGTAGGTATTACAGACTGGGTCAGGTTGAGACATGTAGGTATTACAGACTGGGTCAGGTTGAGACATGTTGGTATTACAGACTGGGTCAGGTTGAGACATGTAGGTATTACAGACTGGGTCAGGTTGAGACATGTAGGTATTACAGACTGGGTCAGGTTGAGACATGTAGGTATTACAGACTGGGTCAGGTTGAGACATGTAGGTATTACAGACTGGGTCAGGTTGAGACATGTAGGTATTACAGACTGGGTCAGGTTGAGACATGTAGGTATTACAGACTGGGTCAGGTTGAGACATGTAGGTATTACAGACTGGGTCTGGGGGTTGAGGGTAGGTATTACAGAGGTCAGGGTGAGACATGTAGGTATTACAGACTGGGTCAGGGTCGGGTTGAGACATGTAGGTATTACAGACTGGGTCAGGGTCAGGTTGAGACATGTAGGTATTACAGACTGGGTCAGGTTGAGACATGTAGGTATTACAGACTGGGTCAGGTTGAGACATGTAGGTATTACAGACTGGGTCAGGTTGAGACATGTAGGTATTACAGACTGGGTCAGGGTGAGACATGTAGGTATTACAGACTGGGTCAGGTTGAGACATGTAGGTATTACAGACTGGGTCAGGTTGAGACATGTAGGTATTACAGACTGGGTCAGGTTGAGACATGTAGGTATTACAGACTGGGTCAGGGTCAGGTTGAGACATGTAGATATTACAGACTGGGTCAGGTTGAGACATGTAGGTATTACAGACTGGGTCAGGTTGAGACATGTAGGTATTACAGACTGGGTCAGGTTGAGACATGTAGGTATTACAGACTGGGTCAGGTTGAGACATGTAGGTATTACAGACTGGGTCAGGGTGAGACATGTAGGTATTACAGACTGGGTCAGGTTGGGACATGTAGGTATTACAGACTGGGTCTGGGTCAGGTTGAGACATGTAGGTATTACAGACTGGGTCAGGTTGAGACATGTAGGTATTACAGACTGGGTCAGGGTGAGACATGTAGGTATTACAGACTGGGTCAGGTTGAGACATGTAGGTATTACAGACTGGGTCAGGTTGGGACATGTAGGTATTACAGACTGGGTCTGGGTCAGGTTGAGACATGTAGGTATTACAGACTGGGTCAGGTTGAGACATGTAGGTATTACAGACTGGGTCAGGTTGGGACATGTAGGTATTACAGACTGGGTCTGGGTCAGGTTGAGACATGTAGGTATTACAGACTGGGTCAGGTTGAGACATGTAGGTATTACAGACTGGGTCAGGTTGGGACATGTAGGTATTACAGACTGGGTCTGGGTCAGGTTGAGACATGTAGGTATTACAGACTGGGTCAGGTTGAGACATGTAGGTATTACAGACTGGGTCAGGTTGGGACATGTAGGTATTACAGACTGGGTCTGGGTCAGGTTGAGACATGTAGGTATTACAGACTGGGTCTGGGTCAGGTTGAGATATGTAGGTATTACAGACTGGGTCAGGTTGAGACATGTAGATATTACAGACTGGGTCAGGTTGAGACATAGGTAGGACTGGGTCAGGTTGAGACATGTAGGTATTACAGACTGGGTCAGGTTGAGACATGTTGGTATTACAGACTGGGTCAGGTTGAGACATGTAGGTATTACAGACTGGGACAGGTTGAGACATGTAGGTATTACAGACTGGGTCAGGTTGAGACATGTAGGTATTACAGACAGACTGGGTCAGGTTGAGACATGTAGGTATTACAGACTGGGTCAGGTTGAGACATGTAGGTATTACAGACTGGGTCAGGTTGAGACATGTAGGTATTACAGACTGGGTCAGGTTGAGACATGTAGGTATTACAGACTGGGTCAGGTTGAGACATGTAGGTATTACAGACTGGGTCAGGTTGAGACATGTAGGTATTACAGACTGGGACAGGTTGAGACATGTAGGTATTACAGACTGGGTCAGGTTGAGACATGTAGGTATTACAGACTGGGTCAGGTTGGGACATGTAGGTATTACAGACAGACTGGGTCAGGTTGAGACATGTTGGTATTACAGACTGGGTCAGGTTGAGACATGTAGGTATTACAGACTGGGTCAGGTTGAGACATGTAGGTATTACAGACTGGGTCAGGTTGAGACATGTAGGTATTACAGACTGGGTCAGGTTGAGACATGTAGGTATTACAGACTGGGTCAGGTTGAGACATGTAGGTATTACAGACTGGGTCAGGTTGAGACATGTAGGTATTACAGACTGGGTCAGGTTGAGACATGTAGGTATTACAGACTGGGTCAGGTTGAGACATGTAGGTTGAGACATGTAGATATTACAGACTGGGTCTGGGTCAGGTTGAGACATGTAGGTATTACAGACTGGGTCTGGGTCTGGTTGAGACATGTAGGTATTACAGACTGGGTCTGGGTCTGGTTGAGACATGTAGGTATTACAGACTGGGTCAGGGTCAGGTTGAGACATGTAGGTATTACAGACTGGGTCGGGTTGAGACATGTAGGTATTACAGACTGGGTCAGGTTGAGACATGTAGGTATTACAGACTGGGTGAGACATGGGTATTCAGACTGGGTTGAGACATGTAGGTATTACAGACTGGGTCAGGTTGAGACATGTAGATATTACAGACTGGGTCAGGTTGAGACATGTAGGTATTACAGACTGGGTCAGGTTGAGACATGTAGGTATTACAGACTGGGTCAGGTTGAGACATGTAGGTATTACAGACTGGGTCAGGTTGAGACATGTAGGTATTACAGACTGGGTCAGGTTGAGACATGTAGGTATTACAGACTGGGTCAGACATGAGACATGTAGGTGAGACATTACAGACTGGGTCAGGTTGAGACATGTAGGTATTACAGACTGGGTCAGGTTGAGACATGTAGGTATTACAGACTGGGTCAGGGTCAGGTTGAGACATGTAGGTATTACAGACTGGGTCAGGTTGAGACATGTAGATATTACAGACTGGGTCAGGTTGAGACATGTTGGTATTACAGACTGGGTCAGGGTGAGACATGTAGGTGTTACAGACTGGGTCAGGTTGAGACATGTAGGTATTACAGACTGGGTCAGGGTGAGACATGTAGGTGTTACAGACTGGGTCAGGTTGAGACATGTAGGTATTACAGACTGGGTCAGGTTGAGACATGTAGGTATTACAGACTGGGTCAGGTTGAGACATGTAGGTATTACAGACTGGGTCAGGTTGGAGACATGTAGGTATTACAGACTGGGTCAGGTTGAGACATGTAGGTATTACAGACTGGGTCAGGTTGAGACATGTAGATATTACAGACTGGGTCAGGTTGAGACATGTAGGTATTACAGACTGGGTCAGGTTGAGACATGTAGGTATTACAGACTGGGTCAGGTTGAGACATGTAGGTATTACAGACAGAGACATGGGTCAGGTTGAGACATGTAGGTATTACAGACTGGGTCATGGGTCGGGTTGAGACATGTAGGTATTACAGACTGGGTCAGGTTGAGACATGTAGGTATTACAGACTGGGTCAGGTTGAGACATGTAGATATTACAGACTGGGTCAGGTTGAGACATGTAGGTATTACAGACTGGGTCAGGGTCAGGTTGAGACATGTAGGTATTACAGACTGGGTCAGGTTGAGACATGTAGGTATTACAGACTGGGTCAGGTTGGGACATGTTGGTATTACAGACTGTGTCAGGTTGGGACATGTTGGTATTACAGACTGGGTCAGGTTGAACATGTAGGTATTACAGACTGGGTCAGGTTGAGACATGTAGGTATTACAGACTGGGTCAGGTTGAGACATGTAGATATTACAGACTGGGTCAGGTTGAGACATGTAGGTATTACAGACTGGGTCAGGTTGAGACATGTAGATATTACAGACTGGGTCAGGTTGAGACATGTAGGTATTACAGACTGGGTCAGGTTGAGACATGTAGATATTACAGACTGGGTCAGGTTGGGACATGTAGGTATTACAGACTGGGTCAGGTTGAGACATGTAGTTATTACAGACTGGGTCAGGTTGAGACATGTAGGTATTACAGACTGGGTCAGGTTGAGACATGTAGGTATTACAGACTGGGTCAGGTTGAGACATGTAGGTATTACAGACTGGGTCAGGTTGAGACATGTAGGTATTACAGACTGGGTCAGGGTCAGGTTGAGACATGTAGGTATTACAGACTGGGTCAGGTTGAACATGTAGGTATTACAGACTGGGTCAGGTTGAGACATGTAGGTATTACAGACTGGGTCAGGTTGAGACATGTAGGTATTACAGACTGGGTCAGGTTGAGACATGTAGGTATTACAGACTGGGTCAGGTTGAGACATGTAGGTATTACAGACTGGGTCAGGTTGAGACATGTAGGTATTACAGACTGGGTCAGGTTGAGACATGTTGGTATTACAGACTGGGTCAGGTTGAGACATGTAGGTATTACAGACTGGGTCAGGTTGAGACATGTAGGTATTACAGACTGGGTCAGGTTGAGACATGTAGGTATTACAGACTGGGTCAGGTTGAGACATGTAGGTATTACAGACTGGGTCAGGTTGAGACATGTAGATATTACAGACTGGGTCAGGTTGAGACATGTTGGTATTACAGACTGGGTCAGGTTGAGACATGTAGGTATTACAGACTGGGTCAGGTTGAGACATGTAGGTATTACAGACTGGGTCTGGGTCAGGTTGAGACATGTAGGTATTACAGACTGGGTCAGGTTGAGACATGTTGGTATTACAGACTGGGTCAGGTTGAGACATGTAGGTATTACAGACTGGGTCAGGGTCAGGTTGAGACATGTTGGTATTACAGACTGGGTCAGGTTGAGACATGTAGGTATTACAGACTGGGTCAGGTTGAGACATGTAGGTATTACAGACTGGGTCAGGTTGAGACATGTTGGTATTACAGACTGGGTCAGGTTGAGACATGTAGGTATTACAGACTGGGTCAGGGTCAGGTTGAGACATGTTGGTATTACAGACTGGGTCAGGTTGAGACATGTAGGTATTACAGACTGGGTCAGGGTCAGGTTGAGACATGTTGGTATTACAGACTGGGTCAGGGTCAGGTTGAGACATGTAGGTATTACAGACTGGGTCAGGGTCAGGTTGAGACATGTAGGTATTATAGACTGGGTCAGGTTGAGACATGTAGGTATTACAGACTGGGTCAGGTTGAGACATGTAGGTATTACTGACTGGGTCAGGTTGAGACATGTAGGTATTACAGACTGGGTCAGGTTGAGACATGTAGGTATTACAGACTGGGTCAGGTTGAGACATGTAGGTATTACAGACTGGGTCGGGTTGAGACATGTAGGTATTACAGACTGGGTCAGGGTCAGGTTGAGACATGTAGGTATTACAGACTGGGTCAGGGTCGGGTTGAGACATGTAGGTATTACAGACTGGGTCAGGGTCAGGTTGAGACATGTAGGTATTACAGACTGGGTCAGGTTGAGACATGTAGGTATTACAGACTGGGTCAGGTTGAGACATGTAGGTATTACAGACTGGGTCAGGTTGAGACATGTAGGTATTACAGACTGGGTCAGGTTGAGACATGTAGGTATTACAGACTGGGTCAGGTTGAGACATGTAGGTATTACAGACTGGGTCAGGTTGAGACATGTAGGTATTACAGACTGGGTCAGGTTGAGACATGTAGGTATTACAGACTGGGTCAGGGTCAGGTTGAGACATGTAGATATTACAGACTGGGTCAGGTTGAGACATGTAGGTATTACAGACTGGGTCAGGTTGAGACATGTAGGTATTACAGACTGGGTCAGGTTGAGACATGTAGATATTACAGACTGGGTCAGGTTGAGACATGTAGGTATTACAGACTGGGTCAGGTTGAGACATGTAGGTATTACAGACTGGGTCAGGTTGGGACATGTAGGTATTACAGACTGGGTCTGGGTCAGGTTGAGACATGTAGGTATTACAGACTGGGTCAGGTTGAGACATGTAGGTATTACAGACTGGGTCAGGGTGAGACATGTAGGTATTACAGACTGGGTCAGGTTGAGACATGTAGGTATTACAGACTGGGTCAGGTTGGGACATGTAGGTATTACAGACTGGGTCTGGGTCAGGTTGAGACATGTAGGTATTACAGACTGGGTCAGGTTGAGACATGTAGGTATTACAGACTGGGTCAGGTTGGGACATGTAGGTATTACAGACTGGGTCTGGGTCAGGTTGAGACATGTAGGTATTACAGACTGGGTCAGGTTGAGACATGTAGGTATTACAGACTGGGTCAGGTTGGGACATGTAGGTATTACAGACTGGGTCTGGGTCAGGTTGAGACATGTAGGTATTACAGACTGGGTCAGGTTGAGACATGTAGGTATTACAGACTGGGTCAGGTTGGGACATGTAGGTATTACAGACTGGGTCTGGGTCAGGTTGAGACATGTAGGTATTACAGACTGGGTCTGGGTCAGGTTGAGACATGTAGGTATTACAGACTGGGTCAGGTTGAGATATGTAGGTATTACAGACTGGGTCAGGTTGAGACATGTAGATATTACAGACTGGGTCAGGTTGAGACATGTAGGTATTACAGACTGGGTCAGGTTGGGACATGTAGGTATTACAGACTGGGTCAGGTTGAGACATGTTGGTATTACAGACTGGGTCAGGTTGAGACATGTAGGTATTACAGACTGGGACAGGTTGAGACATGTAGGTATTACAGACTGGGTCAGGTTGAGACATGTAGGTATTACAGACTGGGTCAGGTTGAGACATGTAGGTATTACAGACTGGGTCAGGTTGAGACATGTAGGTATTACAGACTGGGTCAGGTTGAGACATGTAGGTATTACAGACTGGGACAGGTTGAGACATGTAGGTATTACAGACTGGGTCAGGTTGAGACATGTAGGTATTACAGACTGGGTCAGGTTGAGACATGTAGGTATTACAGACTGGGTCAGGTTGAGACATGTAGGTATTACAGACTGGGTCAGGTTGAGACATGTAGGTATTACAGACTGGGTCAGGTTGAGACATGTAGGTATTACAGACTGGGTCTGGGTCAGGTTGAGACATGTAGGTATTACAGACTGGGTCAGGTTGAGACATGTAGGTATTACAGACTGGGTCAGGTTGGGACATGTAGGTATTACAGACTGGGTCGGGTTGAGACATGTAGGTATTACAGACTGGGTCAGGTTGAGACATGTAGGTATTACAGACTGGGTCAGGTTGGGACATGTAGGTATTACAGACTGGGTCTGGGTCAGGTTGAGACATGTAGGTATTACAGACTGGGTCTGGGTCAGGTTGAGACATGTAGGTATTACAGACTGGGTCAGGTTGAGATATGTAGGTATTACAGACTGGGTCAGGTTGAGACATGTAGATATTACAGACTGGGTCAGGTTGAGACATGTAGGTATTACAGACTGGGTCAGGTTGGGACATGTAGGTATTACAGACTGGGTCAGGTTGAGACATGTTGGTATTACAGACTGGGTCAGGTTGAGACATGTAGGTATTACAGACTGGGACAGGTTGAGACATGTAGGTATTACAGACTGGGTCAGGTTGAGACATGTAGGTATTACAGACTGGGTCAGGTTGGGACATGTAGGTATTACAGACTGGGTCAGGTTGAGACATGTTGGTATTACAGACTGGGTCAGGTTGAGACATGTAGGTATTACAGACTGGGACAGGTTGAGACATGTAGGTATTACAGACTGGGTCAGGTTGAGACATGTAGGTATTACAGACTGGGTCAGGTTGAGACATGTAGGTATTACAGACTGGGTCAGGTTGAGACATGTAGGTATTACAGACTGGGTCAGGTTGAGACATGTAGGTATTACAGACTGGGTCAGGTTGAGACATGTAGGTATTACAGACTGGGTCGGGTTGAGACATGTAGATATTACAGACTGGGTCTGGGTCAGGTTGAGACATGTAGGTATTACAGACTGGGTCTGGGTCTGGTTGAGACATGTAGGTATTACAGACTGGGTCTGGGTCTGGTTGAGACATGTAGGTATTACAGACTGGGTCAGGGTCAGGTTGAGACATGTAGGTATTACAGACTGGGTCGGGTTGAGACATGTAGGTATTACAGACTGGGTCAGGTTGAGACATGTAGGTATTACAGACTGGGTCAGGGTCGGGTTGAGACATGTAGGTATTACAGACTGGGTCGGGTTGAGACATGTAGATATTACAGACTGGGTCAGGTTGAGACATGTAGGTATTACAGACTGGGTCAGGTTGAGACATGTAGGTACTACAGACTGGGTCAGGTTGATACATGTAGATATTACAGACTGGGTCAGGTTGAGACATGTAGGTATTACAGACTGGGTCAGGTTGAGACATGTAGGTATTACAGACTGGGTCAGGATGAGACATGTAGGTATTACAGACTGGGTCAGGTTGAGACATGTAGGTATTACAGACTGGGTCAGGTTGAGACATGTAGGTATTACAGACTGGGTCAGGGTCAGGTTGAGACATGTAGATATTACAGACTGGGTCAGGTTGAGACATGTAGATATTACAGACTGGGTCAGGTTGAGACATGTTGGTATTACAGACTGGGTCAGGGTGAGACATGTAGGTGTTACAGACTGGGTCAGGTTGAGACATGTAGGTATTACAGACTGGGTCAGGGTGAGACATGTAGGTGTTACAGACTGGGTCAGGTTGAGACATGTAGATATTACAGACTGGGTCAGGTTGAGACATGTAGGTATTACAGACTGGGTCAGGTTGAGACATGTAGGTATTACAGACTGGGTCAGGTTGGGACATGTAGGTATTACAGACTGGGTCAGGTTGAGACATGTAGGTATTACAGACTGGGTCAGGTTGAGACATGTAGATATTACAGACTGGGTCAGGGTCAGGTTGAGACATGTAGGTATTACAGACTGGGTCTGGTTGAGACATGTAGGTATTACAGACTGGGTCAGGTTGAGACATGTAGGTATTACAGACTGGGTCAGGGTCGGGTTGAGACATGTAGGTATTACAGACTGGGTCAGGTTGAGACATGTAGGTATTACAGACTGGGTCAGGGAGAGACATGTAGGTGTTACAGACTGGGTCAGGGTCAGGTTGAGACATGTAGGTGTTACAGACTGGGTCAGGTTGAGACATGTAGGTATTACAGACTGGGTCAGGGAGAGACATGTAGGTATTACAGACTGGGTCAGGTTGAGACATGTAGATATTACAGACTGGGTCAGGTTGAGACATGTAGGTATTACAGACTGGGTCAGGTTGAGACATGTAGGTATTACAGACTGGGTCAGGTTGAGACATGTAGGTATTACAGACTGGGTCAGGTTGAGACATGTAGGTATTACAGACTGGGTCAGGTTGAGACATGTAGGTATTACAGACTGGGTCAGGTTGAGACATGTAGGTATTACAGACTGGGTCAGGTTGAGACATGTAGGTATTACAGACTGGGTCAGGTTGAGACATGTAGATATTACAGACTGGGTCTGACTGGGTCAGGTTGAGACATGTAGGTATTACAGACTGGGTCTGGGTCTGGTTGAGACATGTAGGTATTACAGACTGGGTCTGGGTCTGGTTGAGACATGTAGGTATTACAGACTGGGTGAGACATGGGTATTCAGAGGTTGAGACATGTAGGTATTACAGACTGGGTCGGGTTGAGACATGTAGGTATTACAGACTGGGTCAGGTTGAGACATGTAGGTATTACAGACTGGGTGAGACATGTAGGTACAGACTGGGTTGAGACATGTAGGTATTACAGACTGGGTCAGGTTGAGACATGTAGATATTACAGACTGGGTCAGGTTGAGACATGTAGGTATTACAGACTGGGTCAGGTTGAGACATGTAGGTATTACAGACTGGGTCAGGTTGATACATGTAGATATTACAGACTGGGTCAGGTTGAGACATGTAGGTATTACAGACTGGGTCAGGTTGAGACATGTAGGTATTACAGACTGGGTCAGGATGAGACATGTAGGTATTACAGACTGGGTCAGGTTGAGACATGTAGGTATTACAGACTGGGTCAGGTTGAGACATGTAGGTATTACAGACTGGGTCAGGGTCAGGTTGAGACATGTAGATATTACAGACTGGGTCAGGTTGAGACATGTAGATATTACAGACTGGGTCAGGTTGAGACATGTTGGTATTACAGACTGGGTCAGGGTGAGACATGTAGGTGTTACAGACTGGGTCAGGTTGAGACATGTAGGTATTACAGACTGGGTCAGGGTGAGACATGTAGGTGTTACAGACTGGGTCAGGTTGAGACATGTAGATATTACAGACTGGGTCAGGTTGAGACATGTAGGTATTACAGACTGGGTCAGGTTGAGACATGTAGGTATTACAGACTGGGTCAGGTTGGGACATGTAGGTATTACAGACTGGGTCAGGTTGAGACATGTAGGTATTACAGACTGGGTCAGGTTGAGACATGTAGATATTACAGACTGGGTCAGGGTCAGGTTGAGACATGTAGGTATTACAGACTGGGTCAGGTTGAGACATGTAGGTATTACAGAC
The DNA here is from genome assembly GCF_023373465.1 of Oncorhynchus keta. Classification (NCBI taxonomy): domain Eukaryota; kingdom Metazoa; phylum Chordata; class Actinopteri; order Salmoniformes; family Salmonidae; genus Oncorhynchus; species Oncorhynchus keta. The sequence goes on along the minus strand of NC_068448.1, from coordinate 4,915,978 downwards.
TGGGTCAGGTTGAGACATGTAGGTATTACAGACTGGGTCAGGGTCAGGTTGAGACATGTAGGTATTACAGACTGGGTCAGGTTGAGACATGTAGGTATTACAGACTGGGTCAGGGAGAGACATGGGTTACAGACTGGGTCAGGGGGTTGAGACATGTAGGTATTACAGACTGGGTCAGGTTGAGACAGGTTGAGACACGTAGGTATTACAGACTGGGTCAGGGTTGAGACATGTATTACAGACTGGGTCACTGGGTCAGGGTCAGGTTGAGACATGTAGGTGTTACAGACTGGGTCAGGTTGAGACATGTAGGTATTACAGACTAGGTATTACAGACTGGGTCTGACATGTAGATATTACAGACTGGGTCAGGTTGAGACATGTAGGTATTACAGACTACAGGTTGAGACATGTAGGTATTACAGACTGGGTCAGGTTGAGACATGTAGGTATTACAGACTGGGTCAGGTTGAGACATGTAGGTATTACAGACTGGGTCAGGTTGAGACATGTAGGTATTACAGACTGGGTCAGGTTGAGACATGTAGGTATTACAGACTGGGTCAGGTTGAGACATGTAGGTATTACAGACTGGGTCAGGTTGAGACATGTAGGTATTACAGACTGGGTCAGGTTGAGACATGTAGATATTACAGACTGGGTCAGGTTGAGACATGTAGGTATTACAGACTGGGTCAGGTTGAGACATGTAGATATTACAGACTGGGTCAGGTTGAGACATGTAGGTATTACAGACTGGGTCGGGTTGAGACATGACAGTGAAGACACTCTCTAGCCGGTCAGCGTTATGCTCTGTGTCTGCAGCCTTGTCTTCTTAATGTTATTTATACTCAGTGTATACAGATGATTAAACCATTTTTTAATGGTAATTTGGCAGCCATTTTGGATTTTGGAGGCCATGATAGATTTGGAGTCAAACCCCTCTAACGTAATTACAAGAGTAGGGGATAAACATATAAAATCCACAGAGGAACTTTTGTCTGAACAGAAATGTCAGTTTTAAGTGTCTGAACCCACTTGCCTTAGAGCTGATTAGAACAACATCAACGTAAACAAATATAATGTAACTGTATGCATTTATGTCATGTAGCACTGAGTGAAAGCAACATTTTGGAAAGTTGTCTGATGAACAGCTACCTAAAAAAGTGATGTCTACATTTATCATAAACATTCATAGTTGATATTTCCGACCTATTTTTCATCTGTGTTTGACGGGTCTCTGATTACTTTGAAGATGTGTTAAGATATCCTAATGTTGGTTTGTTTGTGTATCAATGACGACTTGCATTCCACAATTGATCTCTAACATCAACAACTTGCAATATTGGGTTTACATGACCTTATGACCCCCCCCTTCAGCCATAAATTATTATTCTGCACTTTTTTAAGTTAAAGAATGTGTCACAATCTATCAACTTAACCACTTTTATTGTGAAATATTTTTGTATACAACCGTTTTAATATAAGGGAGACCTTGGATAGAGGGGTAAACACGGTAGTGTTTTGTCCTACCTCGAGTAACGGTATCTCAAACTAAAGCCTCCTTTTTTTTGAGGATTGACCAATAGCTGACTACTCTGTTTTATATTCCAGATGACTACAAGCCCATTGGAGCAGACACGGACAATTTGGCTGCTCAGATTGAGGACTATATCCTTTCCACCTGTGATCTTGTTGTCGTTCTGTTTCTGGTGGTGTGGTGAGGTCCAGACACATGGTAATAGTGTGAGGACAGAGTTGTTCTTGTCGTCGTTCTGTTTCTGGTGGTGTGGTGAGGTCCAGACACATGGTAATAGTGTGAGGACAGAGTTGTTCTTGTCGTCGTTCTGTTTCTGGTGGTGTGGTGAGGTCCAGACACATGGTAATAGTGTGAGGACAGAGTTGTTCTTGTCGTCGTTCTGTTTCTGGTGGTGTGGTGAGGTCCAGACACATGGTAATAGTGTGAGGACAGAGTTGTTCTTGTTGTCGTTCTGTTTCTGGTGGTGTGGTGAGGTCCAGACACATGGTAATAGTGTGAGGACAGAGTTGTTCTTGTCGTCGTTCTGTTTCTGGTGGTGTGGTGAGGTCCAGACACATGGTAATAGTGTGAGGACAGAGTTGATCTTGTTGTCGTTCTGTTTCTGGTGGTGTGGTGAGGACCAGATGCATCGTAATTAGTGGTTAGGTTCTCCTTCACTCCCCCTGCTTCACGTATCTACCAGGAGTTTAAGTCGACAGACCAGAAGTACAAGTCCAGACTGAGGAGCCGTATCTCTAACCTGAAGGACCAGAAGAACCCGGACCTCCGACGCAACGTCCTCGCTGGAAACATCTCTGCTGACCGTATCGCTAACATGGCAGCTGAGGTACGGGGGGGGTCTGTGTGCGGGGGGAGGTGTGTGTGTGGTGACCGTGGGGGGGTGTGTGTGGGGACCGTGGGGGTGTGTGTGGGGGGAGGTGTGTGTGGGGACCGTGGGGGTGGGGACCGTGGGGGTGTGTGTGTGGGGAGCATGGGGTGTGTGTGTGTGGGGAGCATGGGCGGGAGATGTGTGTGTGGGGAGCATGGGGTGTGTGCGTGTGGGGAGCATGGGCGGGAGGTGTGTGTGTGGGGAGGATGGGATGTGTGTGTGTGGGGAGCATGGGCGGGAGGTGTGTGTGTGGGGAGCATGGGGTGTGTGCGTGTGGGGAGCATGGGCGGGAGGTGTGTGTGTGGGGAGGATGGGATGTGTGTGTGTGGGGAGCATGGGCGGGAGGTGTGTGTGTGGGGACCGTGGGGGTGGGAGGTGTGTGTGGGGGGTGTGTGTGGGGACCGTGGGGGTGTGTGTGTGGGGAGCATGGGGTGTGTGTGTGTGGGGAGCATGGGCGGGAGGTGTGTGTGTGGGGAGCATGGGGTGTGTGCGTGTGGGGAGCATGGGGTGTGTGTGTGGGGAGCATGGGCGGGAGGTGTGTGTGTGGGGAGCATGGGGTGTGTGCGTGTGGGGAGCATGGGCGGGAGGTGTGTGTGTGGGGAGGATGGGATGTGTGTGTGTGGGGAGCATGGGCGGGAGGTGTGTGTGTGGGGAGCATGGGGTGTGTGCGTGTGGGGAGCATGGGCGGGAGGTGTGTGTGTGGGGAGGATGGGATGTGTGTGTGTGGGGAGCATGGGCGGGAGGTGTGTGTGTGGGGAGCATGGGGGTGGGAGGTGTGTGTGTGTGGGGGGGGTGTAGTGTGAGAGAGAGGTGTCTGTGTATTTCATGTTCTAATAGCATCGTGCTTCAGTTCAGCTGGTGTCTAACCAGGCCCCAACCAAACTAGTGAGCTCGCATAATCCCTTAAAAGACCTTCACTTGAAAAACAAAGACGTTGTAGATAACTAAGATAACTCCATTTGTACATCGGACAGAGATGTTTGGTGCAGTATTTCTCAATGGATTTGATTTACTTTTTGACATGAAAGCGAGTCGTCTCTCGTTGAATTACAACAAAAAAACGTAATTGTAGAAAACCCTACTGTTGACCAATCACAGAACGAAAGGGGGCGTGGACTTCAGCTACCGACTTAGGCTTTCCTTTCCTTTCCTTTTTTTCTTTCCGGAACAGTCCGGGGGAAAAAAACAAAACAGTGCGAAGCATTCGGACGCCTTTTGACAGGTGCTTTGAAATATAAGGGTTTCACTCTAAAACAGTGTGGTTTGTGTGCGCTTCATCTCAGACCGTCCTGGAAAGGTTCTGTCTGTGTGTGACCCAACAGGAGATGGCGAGCGCGGAGCTGAAAGAGATGAGGAAGACGTTGACCAAGGACGCCATCAGAGAGCACCAGCTGTCTAAAGTGGGCGGGACCGAGACGGACATGTTTCAATGTGGCAAATGCAGGGGCAAGAACTGCACCTACACACAGGTACTGACATAGTGAACTGCACCTACACACAGGTACCGATATAGTGAACTGCACCTACACACAGGTACCGATATAGTGAACTGCACCTACACACAGGTACCGATATAGTGAACTGCACCTACACACAGGTACCGATATAGTGAACTGCACCTACACACAGGTACCGACATGGTGAACTGCACCTACACACAGGTACCGATATAGTGAACTGCACCTACACACAGGTACCGATATAGTGAACTGCACCTACACACAGGTACTGACATAGTGAACTGGACCTATACACAGGTACTGACATGGTGAACTGCACCTACACACAGGTACTGACATAGTGAACTGCACCTACACACAGGTACCGACATAGTGAACTGCACCTACACACAGGTACCGACATAGTGAACTGCACCTACACACAGGTACCGACATAGTGAACTGGACACAGGTACTGACATAGTGAACTACACACAGGTACCGACATAGTGAACTACACACAGGTACCGACATAGTGAACTACACACAGGTACCGACATAGTGAACTGGACCTACACACAGGTACTGACATAGTGAACTGGACCTCTACACAGGTACTGACATAGTGAACTACACACAGGTACTGACATAGTGAACTGGACCTCTACACAGGTACTGACATAGTGAACTACACACAGGTACTGACATAGTGAACTGGACACAGGTACTGACATAGTGAACTGGACACAGGTACTGACATAGTGAACTGGACACAGGTACTGACATAGTGAACTACACCTCTACACAGGTACTGACATAGTGAACTACACCTCTACACAGGTACTGACATAGTGAACTGGACACAGGTACTGACATAGTGAACTACACACAGGTACTGACATAGTGAACTACACCTGGACACAGGTACTGACATAGTGAACTGGACACAGGTACTGACATAGTGAACTGGACACAGGTACTGACATAGTGAACTGGACACAGGTACTGACATAGTGAACTGGACCTCTACACAGGTACTGACATAGTGAACTGGACACAGGTACTGACATAGTGAACTGGACCTCTACACAGGTACTGACATAGTGAACTGGACACAGGTACTGACATAGTGAACTGGACCTCTACACAGGTACTGACATAGTGAACTGGACACAGGTACTGACATAGTGAACTGGACCTGTACACAGGTACTGACATAGTGAACTGGACACAGGTACTGACATAGTGAACTGGACCTCTAAACAGGTACTGACATAGTGAACTGGACACAGGTACTGACATAGTGAACTGGACACAGGTACTGACATAGTGAACTGGACACAGGTACTGACATAGTGAACTACACCTCTACACAGGTACTGACATAGTGAACTGGACACAGGTACTGACATAGTGAACTGGACCTCTACACAGGTACTGACATAGTGAACTGGACACAGGTACTGACATAGTGAACTGGACACAGGTACTGACATAGTGAACTGGACACAGGTACTGACATAGTGAACTGGACCTCTACACAGGTACTGACATAGTGAACTGGACCTCTACACAGGTACTGACATAGTGAACTGGACCTCTACACAGGTACTGACATAGTGAACCTGGTACCTCCAGGTTTCCTCCAGACGTGATGCTTGACATTTAGGCCACAGTGTTCAATCTTGGTTTTATCAAGCCAGAGAATCTTGTGTCTCATGGTCTCACAGGTGCCATTTGGAAAACTCCTAGCGGGCTGTCATGTGCCTTTTACTGAGGAGTGTCTTCCGTATGGCCACTTTACTATAAAGGCCTGATTGGTGGAGTGCTGCAGAGATGGTTGTCCTTCTGGAAGGTTCTCCCATCTACACAGAGGAGCTCTGGAGCTTTGTCAGAGTGACCATCGGGTTCTCGGTCACCTCCCTGACCAAGGCCCTTCTCCTCCAGTTGCTCAGTTTGGCCAGGCGGCCAGCTCTAGGAAGAGTCTTGGTGGTTCCAAACTTCTTCCATTGAAGAACGATGGAGACCACTGTGTTCTTGGGGACCTTCAATGCTGCAGAAATGTTTTGGTACCCATCCCCAGATCCCCAGATCTGTGTACACAATTCTGTCTCGGAGCTCTAGGGACAATTCCTTGGACCTAATGGCTCAGATCTTATATAGACAGGTGTGCGCCTTTATAAATCATGTCCAATCAATTGAATTTGAGACAGGTGGACTCCAATCAAGTTGTAGAAACATCTCAAGGATGATCAATGGAAACAGGATGAACATGAGCTCAAGTTACAGTCTCTTAGCAAAAGGGTCTGAATACTTATGTAAATAAGGCATTTACATTTTTAATTTTTAAGAAATTAGCAAACATTTCCTGTTTTTGCTTTGTCATTATGGGGTATTGGGTGTAGATTGATTTTATTTTAATTTTTTATTTTACCTTTATTTAACTAGGCAAGTCAGTTATTAAGAACAAATTCTTATTTTCCATGACGGCCTGGGAACAGTGGGTTAACTGCCTGTTCAGTATGCACTTATACCAAATAGGTCTATCTTCTGTAAAGCACCCCTACCTTGTCACGACACAACTGATTGGCTCACACGCATTTAAGAAGGAAAGAAATTCCACAAAGGAACTTTTAGCAAGGCACACCTCTTAATTGAAATGCATTCCAGGTGACTACCTTTATGAAGCTGGTTGAGAGAATGTCAAGAGTGTGCAAAACTGTCATCAAGTCAAAAGGGTGGCTACTTTGAAGAATCTAAAATATATTTTGCTTTGTTTTAACACTTTTTTGGTTACTACATGACTCCATATGTGTCATTACATAGTTTTGATGTCTTCACTATTATTTCACAGTGTAGAAAATAGTAAAAATAAAAGAAAAAACCCTTGAATGAGAGTAGGTGTGTCCAAACTTTTGACTGGTACTGTATTTATAGATATTTATTTTGGGGTGAAAAATCATCAGAAATATGTGATCATGTGTCAAGGTAATTTTATGTGAGGATATTTTCAAATACAATCTATTTTTAGACTTAGTTGTAGTGTACACATTCTTATCATTATGCCCCTGAACATCGGCTCTGACAAACATCTTCCCACGGCTGAATTGAGTTGCCGACCCCTGCTGTACACGCTGTCGTTCTCTGTGTTTTCTAGGTGCAGACGCGCAGTGCTGACGAACCCATGACTACATTCGTACTGTGCAACGGCTGTGGCAATCGCTGGAAGGTAGGCTGTGTACCCTGCTCCCTAGTTATATATACTACCCTGCTCCCTAGTTATATATACTACCCTGCTCCCTAGTTATATACACTACCCTGCTCCCTAGTTATATACACTACCCTGCTCCCTAGTTATATACACTACCCTGCTCCCTAGTTATAGACACTACCCTGCTCCCTAGTTATAGACACTACCCTGCTCCCTAGTTATAGACACTACCCTGCTCCCTAGTTATATATACTACCCTGCTCCCTAGTTATAGACACTACCCTGCTCCCTAGTTATATACACTACCCTGCTCCCTAGTTATAGACACTACCCTGCTCCCTAGTTATATATACTACCCTGCTCCCTAGTTATAGACACTACCCTGCTCCCTAGTTATATACACTACCCTGCTCCCTAGTTATAGACACTACCCTGCTCCCTAGTTATATACACTACCCTGCTCCCTAGTTATAGACACTACCCTGCTCCCTAGTTATAGACACTACCCTGCTCCCTAGTTATATACACTACCCTGTTGCCTAGTTATATATACTACCCTGCTCCCTAGTTATATATACTACCCTGCTCCCTAGTTATAGACACTACCCTGCTCCCTAGTTATATACACTACCCTGCTCCCTAGTTATAGACACTACCCTGCTCCCTAGTTATAGACACTACCCTGCTCCCTAGTTATAGACACTACCCTGCTCCCTAGTTATATATACTACCCTGCTCCCTAGATATAGACACTACCCTGCTCCCTAGTTATATACACTACCCTGCTCCCTAGTTATAGACACTACCCTGCTCCCTAGTTATATACACTACCCTGCTCCCTAGTTATAGACACTACCCTGCTCCCTAGTTATATACACTACCCTGCTCACTAGATATATACACTACCCTGCTCCCTTGTTATAGACACTACCCTGCTCCCTAGTTATATACACTACCCTGCTCCCTAGATATATACACTACCCTGCTCCCTAGATATATACACTACCCTGCTCCCTAGTTATATACACTACCCTGCTCCCTAGTTATAGACACTACCCTGCTCCCTAGTTATAGACACTACCCTGCTCCCTAGTTATATACACTACCCTGCTCCCTAGTTATATACACTACCCTGCTCCCTAGTTATAGACACTACCCTGCTCCCTAGATATATACACTACCCTGCTCCCTAGTTATAGACACTACCCTGCTCCCTAGTTATATATACTACCCTGCTCCCTAGTTATATATACTACCCTGCTCCCTAGTTATATATACTACCCTGCTCCCTAGTTATATACACTACCCTGCTCCCTAGATATACACACTACCCTGCTCCCTAGATATACACACTACCCTGCTCCCTAGATATACACACTACCCTGCTCCCTAACTTTTTCTTGTTGGAGTTAGGATCGATAAGGGTTTGGGGCATCTTGCTGAGTTCCACATGGACCCTCTTCTCTAGATATTAAATGATTGGAACGGTAGTTGTATGTATGGTGGTTCACGTTGTGATTTGGTTAGGTGGAATGTTTACCAATATTGCTTCCACGTATCCACTTCTGTCAGAAGAGTAGTCATGTGTACACGGTGTAGAGGTAAGGGGTTCATTTGGAATCCAACATATGACTAATGAGAGGTACCTAACCTTGACTTGTTGTGATTTGTAAATAAGGGCTAGGTAGACGTAGGGGAAGTGGGTGTGGCTTGTGGTGATTCTGGCTGTGGCTTGCTCGCTCAGCCCTTTTGCAGTACCACAGTGTCACCACTAGATGGCAGCAGACATTGTCAAGCAGTGGTGACTTTACCTTGGTTACAAATGTAGTGGTAACCGTGCACACTTTTGATAAAGTTATACATTCTCTCACATCAGGATAATACCACACACCAACCAGATAGTTTTTTTTTCTCTCTCTATCTCATGTATTCTAACATTTAGGTAATTTAGCAGACGCTCTAATCCAGAAGACTTGCAATCAGTGAATTCAACTGAGGTAAAATCAACCACACGTAGAACCTTTACTGAAATCTCTTCTCCTTCCATTCCAGTTCTGTTGAGGAGAAGATGATGATTTGCTACAAGATGAGCTGACACGGATAATGAAGAACCGGGACCTATTTTGTTACAACTGCAAATTGTTTTTTTCTTTTCCTCCTTTTGTTGTTTTCATTTTGTTTTGATACCTCATAAATCTGGAATATATTTTGAGAAAATGTCATTTCTATGATATGGAGCTAGTCTAGTATTTTAATTTCTATGATATAGAGCTAGTCTAGTATTTTAATTTCTATGATATGGAGCTAGTCTAGTATTTTAATTTCTATGATATGGAGCTAGTCTAGTATTTTAATTTCTATGATATAGAGCTAGTCTAGTATTTTAATTTCTATGATATGGAGCTAGTCTAGTATTTTAATTTCTATGATATGGAGCTAGTCTAGTATTTTAATTTGTATGATATAGAGCTCGTCTAGTATTTTAATTTCTATGATATGGAGCTAGTCTAGTATTTTAATTTCTATGATATGGAGCTAGTCTATCTAGTATTTGAATTTCTATGATATGGAGCTAGTCTATCTAGTATTTTAATTTCTATGATATGGAGCTAGTCTAGTATTTTAATTTCTATGATATGGAGCTTGTCTGGGTATCTTCTGTTTCTGCTCTCTTACCAACCTCTTATTGAATGTCATGTTTGGCTTGACAACGAGTTGACAAGAGCACCAACCGATCTCAGAAACCGATCTCGGAATCCGATCTCGGAAACCGATCTCGGAAACCGATCTCGGAATCCGATCTCGGAATCCGATCTCGGAAACCGATCATAGAAACCGTTATCGGTACCAGGCTGAAGTTAAGCACTTATTCTTAAAAATAAGGTTTTGGTTTGATGTTTATTAGTTTAAGCTATATCTTACAACAACAACAAAAAAGGCTTTTGTTTTTGGCATTAGGGAACATAGTGGTGCCTTTTTTTGCCTCTCTGTGCCACAAATGATTATTTTGCTATTAGTTTTATACACTTGCTGTAGATAGAGTATATGCACTCTTAACGGGTGTATCCCAAATGGCACCTTATTCACTATATAGGGCACTAAAATATAGTGCCCTATATAGTGAATAAGGTGCCATTTGGGACACACCCCTGCTGTATATAGAACAAACCGTTGTTTGGAGTCATTCTGTCTTTACATACACGCTGCACGGGTTCTTATTGGAGACTTCCATTTAGGTTTAACTTCTTCTGTTAAAATGAACAAATGAATGAAACTGGAGGTTCTGCTAGAAGATGTAGAGTTGCAGAGGAGTGGAGAAGAAGGTTAGTGGGGACTGGAGAAGAAGGTTAGTGGGGACTGGAGAAGAAGGTTAGTGGGGACTGGAGAAGAAGGTTAGTGGGGACTGGAGAAGAAGGTTAGTGGGGACTGGAGAAGAAGGTTAGTGGGGACTGGAGAAGAAGGTTAGTGGGGACTGGAGAAGTAGGTTAGTGGGGACTGGAGAAGAAGGTTAGTGGGGACTGGAGAAGAAGGTTAGTGGGGACTGGAGAAGTAGGTTTAGTGGGGACTGGAGTTAGTGGGGAAGAAGGTTAGTGGGGACTGGAGAAGAAGGTTAGTGGGGACTGGAGAAGTAGGTTAGTGGGGACTGGAGAAGAAGGTTTAGTGGGGACTGGAGAAGAAGGTTAGTGGGGACTGGAGAAGTAGGTTTAGTGGGGACTGGAGAAGAAGGTTAGTGGGGACTGGAGAAGAAGGTTAGTGGGGACTGGAGAAGAAGGTTAGTGGGGACTGGAGAAGAAGGTTAGTGGGGACTGGAGAAGAAGGTTAGTGGGGACTGGAGAAGAAGGTTAGTGGGGACTGGAGAAGTAGGTTAGTGGGGACTGGAGAAGAAGGTTTAGTGGGGACTGGAGAAGAAGGTTAGTGGGGACTGGAGAAGAAGGTTAGTGGGGACTGGAGAAGGAGGTCAGTGGGGACTGGAGAAGAAGGTTAGTGGAAGGTTAGTGGGGACTGGAGAAGAAGGTTAGTGGGGACTGGAGAAGAAGGTTAGTGGGGACTGGAGAAGAAGGTTAGTGGGGACTGGAGAAGAAGGTTAGTGGGGACTGGAGAAGAAGGTTAGTGGGGACTGGAGAAGAAGGTTAGTGGGGACTGGAGAAGAAGGTTAGTGGGGACTGGAGAAGGAGGTTAGTGGGGACTGGAGAAGAAGGTTAGTGGGGACTGGAGAAGAAGGTTAGTGGGGACTGGAGAAGAAGGTTAGTGGGGACTGGAGAAGGAGGTTAGTGGGGACTGGAGAAGAAGGTTAGTAGGGACTGGAGAAGAAGGTTAGTGGGGACTGGAGAAGGAGGTCAGTGGGGACTGGAGAAGTATTCTGATATCCAAACCTACTTTCTCCGTTGTTGAAACAATGTTAAAACGTATCAAAAATGTTGGTTGGATTTCAGGCTACTGGAGAAGAGGGGTATCCTGACAAAAACGCTCGACTGGTTTGAAAAGTTTTGTCATGCAAGTGATTTATTTTTTATGTAAACATTTATCCTCCCAATGGGTACTAATGTCAATTGAATTAAAAACAGTATGGAGTGTGGAAAGAGACTGGGGGTCCTGGTAAGTTCTTGTTAGCACTTGTAAACACTTTCTTTATTTAACCAGGCAAGTCAGTTAAGAACAAATTCTTATTTACAATGATGGCCTATCTCCGGTCAAAACCCAAACCCAGACGACGCTGGGCCAAAACCCAAACCCAGACGACGCTGGGCCAAAACCCAAACCCAGACGACGCTGGGCCAAAACCCAAACCCAGACGACGCTGGGCCAAAACCCAAACCCAGACGACACTGGGCCGATTGTGCGCTGCCCTATGGGACTCCCAATAAAGGTCGGTTGTGATACAGCCTGGAATCGAACCAGGGTTTGTAGTGACGCCTCTAGCACTGAAATGCCTTAGACCGCAAGCCACTCGGGAACCCGAAATCAACTGGGCCACATGCAGTTCAGTAAATCAACTGGGCCACGTGAGGGTTCAGTAGATCAACTGGGCCACGTGAGGTTCAGTAAATCAACTGGGCCACGTGAGGGTTCAGTAAATCAACTGGGCCACGTGAGGGTTCAGTAGATCAACTGGGCCACGTGAGGGTTCAGTAAATCAACTGGGCCACGTGAGGTTCAGTAAATCAACTGGGCCACGTGAGGGTTCAGTAAATCAACTGGGCCACGTGAGGGTTCAGTAAATCAACTGGGCCACGTGAGGGTTCAGTAAATCAACTGGGCCACGTGAGGTTCAGTAAATCAACTGGGCCACGTGAGGGTTCAGTAAATCAACTGGGCCACATGCAGTTCAGTAGATCAACTGGGCCACGTGAGGGTTCAGTAAATCAACTGGGCCACATGCAGTTCAGTAAATCAACTGGGCCACGTGCAGTTCAGTAAATCAACTGGGCCACGTGAGGGTTCAGTAAATCAACTGGGCCACGTGAGGGTTCAGTAAATCAACTGGGCCACGTGAGGGTTCAGTAAATCAACTGGGCCACATGCAGTTCAGTAAATCAACTGGGCCACGTGCAGTTCAGTAAATCAACTGGGCCACGTGAGGGTTCAGTAGATCAACTGGGCCACGTGCAGTTCAGTAAATCAACTGGGCCATGTGAGGTTCAGTAGATCAACTGGGCCATGTGAGGGTTCAGTAGATCAACTAGGCCACGTGAGGGTTCAGTAGATCAACTGGGCCACGTGAGGGTTCAGTAAATCAACTGGGCCACGTGCAGTTCAGTAAATCAACTGGGCCACATGCAGTTCAGTAAATCAACTGGGCCACGTGAGGGTTCAGTAGATCAACTGGGCCACGTGAGGGTTCAGTAGATCAACTGGGCCACGTGAGGGTTCAGTAAATCAACTGGGCCACGTGAGGGTTCAGTAGATCAACTGGGCCACGTGAGGGTTCAGTAGATCAACTGGGCCACGTGAGGGTTCAGTAGATCAACTGGGCCATGTGAGGGTTCAGAAGATCAACTGGGCCACGTGAGGGTTCAGTAGATCAACTGTTCTAGATCAGACATGTAGAACAAGGAAACCATGTCAGAGAAGCATGTTTGTTCTACGTGGCATATTTCTATCTGAACGTTCGACAACGTTGCGTCCCGCTTAACACGCACCACCTATGCAAACAAGGTGAAAGACCCAAGGATGGTCCATCTACATGATGGAATGTTTGCACTACCCCGCTCCCCCTCCCAAAAGCAGGAAGTATACCCTTTTTGACAATGTTACCTGACTTGTTACGCCTGAAATCCTGCCATTTTTTTCTTATAAAATATTTTAGAGTATCACTTCATCATAGAATATAAAACCTTCCAAAAAGTTGATGTCTCGTTTCCCAAATCAACTGAAAAGTTTGCTGTGGAAAAACCCAGTTCAGCTCTAAAAGAGGAACAAGCCAATTCAGCTCTACTACATTTGGCATGACATCTCAGCTCAGCTCTACTACATTTGGCATGACATCTCAGCTCAGCTCTACTACATTTGGCATGACATCTCAGCTCAGCTCTACTACATTTGGCATGACATCTCAGCTCAGCTCTACTACATTTGGCATGGCATCTCAGCTCTACTACATTTGGCATGACATCTCAGCTCAGCTCTACTACATTTGGCATGACATCTCAGCTCTACTACATTTGGCATGGCATCTCAGCTCTACTACATTTGGCATGACATCTCAGCTCAGCTCTACTACATTTGGCATGACATCTCAGCTCTACTACATTTGGCATGACATCTCAGCTCTACTACATTTTGCATGACATCTCAGCTCTACTACATTTGGCATGGCATCTCAGCTCTACTACATTTTGCATGGCATCTCAGCTCTACTACATTTGGCATGACATCTCAGCTCAGCTCTACTACATTTGGCATGGCATCTCAGCTCTACTACATTTGGCATGGCATCTCAGCTCTACTCTACTACATTTGGCATGGCATCTCAGCTCTACTACATTTGGCATGGCATCTCAGCTCTACTACATTTGGCATGACATCTCAGCTCTACTACATTTGGCATGACATCTCAGCTCTACTACATTTTGCATGGCATCTCAGCTCTACTACATTTTGCATGGCATCTCAGCTCTACTACATTTTGCATGGCATCTCAGCTCTACTACATTTTGCATGGCATCTCAGCTCTACTACATTTTGCATGGCATCTCAGCTCTACTACATTTTGCATGGCATCTCAGCTCTACTACATTTGCATGGCATCTCAGCTCTACTACATTTTGCATGGCATCTCAGCTCTACTACATTTTGCATGGCATCTCAGCTCTACTACATTTTGCATGGCATCTCAGCTCTACTACATTTTGCATGGCATCTCAGCTCTACTACATTTTGCATGACATCTCAGCTCTACTACATTTTGCATGGCATCTCAGCTCTACTACATTTTGCATGACATCTCAGCTCTACTACATTTGGCATGACATCTCAGCTCAGCTCTACTACATTTGGCATGACATCTCAGCTCTACTACATTTTCTCTGGCATAAGAGTGTCTGCTAAATGACTTAAATGTAATGTAAATGTATCTCAGCTCTACTACATTTGGCATGACATCTCAGCTCAGCTCTACTACATTTGGCATGGCATGTCAGCTCTACTACATTTAACATGACATCTCAGCTCAGCTCTACTACATTTGGCATGGCATGTCAGCTCTACTACATTTAACATGACATCTCAGCTCAGCTCTACTACATTTGGCATGACATCGCATCTCAGCTCTACTACATTTTGCATGGCATCTCAGCTCTACTACATTTTCATCTGGATAAGAGTGTCTGCTAAATGACTTAAATGTAATGTAAATGTATCTCAGCTCTACTACATTTTGCATGACATCTCAGCTCAGCTCTACTACATTTTGCATGGCATCTCAGCTCTACTACATTTTACATGACATCTCAGCTCAGCTCTACTACATTTTGCATGGCATCTCAGCTCTACTACATTTGGCATGACATCTCAGCTCTACTACTAGCTCTATTTGGCATGACATCTCAGCTCATCTCTACTACATTTAATATGACATCTCAGCTCTACTACATTTGGCATGGCACTTTCTAGTTACTCCTAAAAGTCCATCTGCTGCTGACCTTATCCTCGAATAGAAACCTAATTGTAATTAAACATCTATAAGTGACTAAATTAACCTATAAATGACTAAATGTTGTGGTTCAGTGTCATCGAGGTCATGAGGTAGTCACACCGGGTTTGGAATACCAATGTAGGAAACAGACCAAAATGGTACAGCTGCCATCTCTACGGTCTGAGACTAGAGTCCTGTTCACAATGTAGGAAACAGACCAAAATGGTACAGCTGCCATCTCTACGGTCTGAGACTAGAGTCCTGTTCACAATGTAGGAAACAGACCAAAATGGTACAGCTGCCATCTCTACGGTCTGAGACTAGAGTCCTGTTCACAATGTAGGAAACAGACCAAAATGGTACAGCTGCCATCTCTACGGTCTGAGACTAGAGTCCTGTTCACAATGTAGGAAACAGACCAAAATGGTACAGCTGCCATCTCTACGGTCTGAGACTAGAGTCCTGTTCACAATGTAGGAAACAGACCAAAATGGTACAGCTGCCATCTCTACGGTCTGAGACTAGAGTCCTGTTCACAATGTAGGAAACAGACCAAAATGGTACAGCTGCCATCTCTACGGTCTGAGACGAGAGTCCTGTTCACAATGTAGGAAACAGACCAAAATGGTACAGCTGCCATCTCTACGGTCTGAGACTAGAGTCCTGTTCACAATGTAGGAAACAGACCAAAATGGTACAGCTGCCATCTCTACGGTCTGAGACGAGAGTCCTGTTCACAATGTAGGAAACAGACCAAAATGGTACAGCTGCCATCTCTACGGTCTGAGACTAGAGTCCTGTTCACAATGTAGGAAACAGACCAAAATGGTACAGCTGCCATCTCTACGGTCTGAGACTAGAGTCCTGTTCACAATGTAGGAAACAGACCAAAATGGTACAGCTGCCATCTCTACGGTCTGAGACTAGAGTCCTGTTCACAATGTAGGAAACAGACCAAAAATGGTACAGCTGCCATCTCTACGGTCTGAGACTAGAGTCCTGTTCACAATGTAGGAAACAGACCAAAATGGTACAGCTGCCATCTCTACGGTCTGAGACGAGAGTCCTGTTCACAATGTAGGAAACAGACCAAAATGGTACAGCTGCCATCTCTACGGTCTGAGACTAGAGTCCTGTTCACAATGTAGGAAACAGACCAAAATGGTACAGCTGCCATCTCTATGGTCTGAGACTAGAGTCCTGTTCATAATGTAGGAAACAGACCAAAATGGTACAAAACAGAGTATACAAAACATTTTACTACGGCATTTTACTACGGCGTACCGTAATGACCACGATTGTGAGGTCGTGTCTACACTTGAAATGTGAGTTCTTCGTGGTAGTGTGTGTGTGGAGTGCTATGTTTATTTTGGCAATAGCAGGTTATTTCCATATCTGTGGATCAGGACGGGGGACCAGGCCTTTCAAAACCCCTCGTGTCTACACTTGACACTTACATGTGACTTCAGAATACAAAAGATCGCATTAAAAAGGTCGCTTTGCGATCCGATTATATTCAGATCTGGCCGAACACTTCAAGAGGTGGCAGGTAGCCTAGTGGTTAGAGTGTAGGGGTGGCAGGTAGCCTAGTGGTTAGAGTGTAGGGGTGGCAGGTAGCCTAGTGGTTAGAGCGTAGGGGTGGCAGGTAACCTAGTGGTTAGAGTGTAGGGGCGGCAGGTAACCTAGTGGTTAGAGTGTAGGGGTGGCAGGTAACCTAGTGGTTAGAGGCAGGTAGCCTAGTGGTTAGAGTGTAGGGGTGGCAGGGAGCCTAGTGGTTAGAGTGTAGGGGCGGCAGGTAACCTAGTGGTTAGAGGCAGGTAGCCTAGTGGTTAGAGTGTAGGGGTGGCAGGTAACCTAGTGGTTAGAGTGTAGGGGTGGCAGGTAGCCTGTGGTTAGAGCGTAGGGGTGGCAGGTAGCCTAGTGGTTAGAGCGTAGGGGTGGCAGGTAGCCTAGTGGTTAGAGTGTAGGGGCGGCAGGTAACCTAGTGGTTAGAGGCAGGTAGCCTAGTGGTTAGAGTGTAGGGGTGGCAGGTAGCCTAGTGGTTAGATTGTAGGGGTGGCAGGTAGCCTAGTGGTTAGAGTGTAGGGGGGGGCAGGTAGCCTAGTGGTTAGAGTGTTGGGCCAGTATGCGTAAAGGTTGCTGGTTCGAACCCCTCGAGCTGACAAAGTAAAAATATGTCATTCGGCCCCTGAACAAGGCAGTTAACCCACTGTTCCTATGCCGTCTTTGTAAATAATAATTTGTTCTTAACTGACTTGCCTAGTTAAATAAAGGTTCAATTAAAAATTGTGTGCAGATTTCTCTTCAGTCTGGATGCGTTCAGGCTACTGAAAGTTCGTACAGTGGGAGATGACAGTCATCAGCACTCCTCCCACAAGTTTCCTGAAAATGTGTTTTGACCTAGTGTGTGAAGAACGTGTTTGCTGGCCTTATAAATGCTAGCCAGCTAGCTAATATTTAGAAAAAAATGTTTTTGTTTGGCTAACAGAGTTATGCTAACCTTTTTGCAATCCCTTTAACGTTGCTGGCCAGCTACAGAGGTTAGCTTGCTGGCTAGCTACAAAGGGTAGCTTGCTGGCTAGCTACAGAGGTTCGCTTGCTGGCTAGCTACAGAGGGTAGCTTGCTGGCTAGCTACAGAGGTTAGCTTGCTGGTTAGCTGTTGCCATCAGTTGTTGTTGTTTGTGATATTTAGCCTATTCCACCGTTTGTAGAATTCATGCTGGCATTTGAATATAGCGCTGGAAAGCAGGCCGCACTGTGGACACATTTAAATGTAGGTGTAGACAGAATGATCAGAATGGTAAAGTTGCATGAACTGTGAAGTCTAGACACAACCTCTCCTGACAAGACACTCAGAGGCAACGTGACTTCTAAAGAACTGCAAGACTAGACGCTTAATTACTGTAGTCTTAATTAGGTTTCAGTGTATGTATTCACTTAGCCCCGGTCTCTTGTTTCTTTCTCTCTGCTGACAATAACCCCCCAATAGTCCTCCGTTTCTCTCTCTGGACACATAGTCCTCCGTCCTTTCTCTCTCTGGACACATATTCCCCCCGTCCTTTCTCTCTCTGGACACATAGTCCTCCGTCCTTTCTCTCTCTGGACACATAGTCCTCCGTCCTTTCTCTCTCTGGACACATAGTCCTTTCTCTCTCTGGACACATAGTCCTCCGTCCTTTCTCTCTCTGGACACATATTCCCCCCGTCCTTTCTCTCTCTGGACACATAGTCCTCCCTCCTTTCTCTCTCTGGACACATAGTCCTCCGTCCTTTCTCTCTCTGGAGAGAAATTGATTTCACATGACTGGGAATACAGATATGCATCTGCTGGTCGCAGATTCCTATACGTTTGAAATGTATAGGAATGAAGGATGTAGGTAATGTTGTCAGTCTGGTGTAGAAGGATTGTTGTACTCAGTTATATCACCATCACTAGCTGGGTGTCCTGGAGTTTTAAATACTTGTTTTATTTCCTGGACACAACATTTATACATTTCACAGAAAACCAGTCAGTATCTGTTCTGACCACCATTTGCTTCATGCAGCGCGACACATCCCCTTCACATAGAGTTGATCAGGCTGTTGATTGTGGCCTGTGGAATGTTGTGCCACTGCTCTTCAATGGCTGTGCGAAGTTGCTGGATATTGGTGGGAACTGGAACGCACTGTCGTACACGACTATCCAGAGCATCCCAAACATGCTCAATGGGTCACATGTCTGGTGAGTATGCAGACCATGGAAGAACTGGGACATGTTCAGCTTCCAGGAATTGTGTCCAGATCCTTGTGACATGGGGCTGTATATTATCAGGCTGAAACATGAGGTGATGGAGGTGGATGAATGGCACCACAACGGGCCTCAGGATCTCTTTACGGTAACTGTGCTTTCAAATTGCCTTTGATGAAATACAATTGTGTTTGTTGTCTGTAGCTTATGCCTGCCCCATACCATAACCCCACCGTCACCATTTATTTATTTATTTATTTCACCTTTATTTAACCAGGTAGGCTAGTTGAGAACAAGTTCTCATTTACAACTGCAACCTGGCCAAGATAAAGCATAGCAGTGTGAACAGACAACAACACAGAGATACACATGGAGTAAATGGGGCACTCTGTTCACAACGTTGACATCAGCAAACCGCTCACCCACACGACGCCACACATGCGGTCTGCCATCTGCCTGGTACAGTTGAAACTCGGGATTCATCCTCGAAGAGCACACTTTTCCAGCGTGCCAGTGGCTATTGAAGGGGAGCATTTGCCCACTGATGATGCCAAACTGCAGTCAGGTCAAGACCCTGGTGAGGATTATGAGCACACGGATGAACTTCCCTGAGACTGTTTCTGACAGTTTGTGCAGAAATTCTTCAGATGTGAAAACCCAGTTTCATCAGCTGTCCGGGTGGCTGGTCTCAGACGATCCCAGTTTCATCAGCTGTCTGGGTGGCTGGTCTCAGACGATCCCACAGTTTCATCAGCTGTCCGGGTGGCTGGTCTCAGACGATCCCACAGTTTCATCAGCTGTCCGGGTGGCTGGTCTCAGGCGATCCCGCAGGTGAAGAGGCCGGATGTGGAGGTCCTGGGTTGGCATGGTTACGTGGTCTGGGGTTGCGAGGCCAGTTGGACGTACTGCCATATTCTCTAAAGCGACCGTTGGTAGACTTATGGTAAAGAAATTAACATTCTCTTCTCTGGTAACAGCTCTGGTGGACATTCCTCCAGTCATCATGCCAATTGCACATTCCCTCAAAACCTGAGACATCTGTGGCATTGTGTTGTGTAACAAAACTGCACATTTTAGAATGGCCTTTTATTATCCCCAGCACAAGGTGCACCTGTGTAATGATCATGCTGTTTAATCAGCTTCTTGATATGCCGGACCTGTCAGGTGGATAGATTATCTTGGGAAAGGAGGAATGCTCACTAACAAGGATGTATATACATTTGTGCACAAAATTTGAGAGAAATAATGTAAAACAAATGGTGCGCATGTGTCACGTTCTGACCTTTATTTCCTTTGTTTTGTCATTATTTAGTATGGTCAGGGCGTGAGTTGGGGTGGGCAGTCTATGTTTGTTTTTCTATGTTTTGGGGTATTTCTATGTTTCGGCCTAGTATGGTTCTCAATCAGAGGCAGGTGTCATTGGTTGTCTCTGATTGAGAATCATACTTAGGTAGCCTGGGTTTCACTGTGTGTTGGTGGGTGATTGTTCCTGTCTCTGTCTTTGCACCAGATAGGACTGTTTTGAGTTTTCACATTTCATGTTTTTGTTAGTTTGTTCATGTGAAGTGATTTATTAAAGCATGAATCAAAACAACCACGCTGCGCTTTGGTCCGCCTCTCGTTCAGATGAAGAAAACCATTACAAGTGACAAATGTGGAAAAAAAAAAAAAGAAATCAGGAAGGGGGCAAATATTTTTCCAACAATTGTTTACAGACAGATTATTTCACTTATAATTCACTGTATCACAATTCCAGTGGGTCAGAAGTTTACATACTCTAAGTTGACTCTGCCTTTAAACAGCTTGGAAAATTCCAGAAAATGATGTCATGGCTTTAGAAGCTTCTGATAGGCTAATTGACATCATTTGAGTCAATTGGAGGTGAACCTGTGGATGTATTTCAAGGCCCTCCTTCAAACTCAGTGCCTCTTTGCTTGACATCATGAGAAAATCAAAAGAAATCAGCCAAAACCCCAGAAAAAAAATTGTAGACCTCCACAAGTCTGGTTCATCCTTGGGAGCAATTTCCAAACACCTGAAGGTACCACGTTCACCTGAACAAACAATAGTACGCAAGTATAAACACCATGGGACCACGCAGCCGTCATACCGCTCAGGAAGGAGACGAGTCCTGTCTCCTAGAGATGAATGTACTTTGGTGTAAATCAATCCCAGAACAACAGCAAAGGACCTTGTGAAGATGCTGGAAGAAACAGGTACAAAAGTATCTATATCTACAGTAAAACGAGCCCTATATCGACATAACCTGAAAGGCGCTCAGCAAGGAAGAAGCCACTGCTCCAAAACCACCATAAAAAAAGCCAGACTACGGTTTGCAACTGCACATGGGGACAAAGATCATACTTTTGGGAGAAATGTCCTCTGGTCTGATGAAATAAAAATATAACTGTTTGGTCATAATGACCATTATTATGTTTGAAGGAAAAAGGTGGAGGTTTGCAAGCCTGAAGAACCCCATCCCAACCGTGAAGCACGGGGGTGGCAGCATCATGTTGTGGAGGTGCTTTGCTGCAGGAGGGACTGGTGTACTTCACAAAATAGATGATATCATGAGGATGGATAAGTATATGGATATATTGAAGTAACATCTCAAGACATCAGTCAGGAAGTTAAAGCTTGGTCGCAAATGGGTCTTCCAAATGGACAATGACCCCAAGCATACTTCCAAAGTTGTGGCAAAATGGCTTATGGACAACAAAGTCAAGGTATTGGAGGGGCCATCACAAAACCCTGACCTCAATTCTCTAGAATTTGTTTGGGCAGAAGTGAAAAAGCATGCACGAGCAAGGAGGCCTACAAACCTGACTCCGTTACACCAGCTCTGGTGTGGGAAGCTTGTGGAAGGCTTCCCAAAATGCTTGACCCAATTTAAACAATTTAAAGGCAATGCTACCACATACTAATTGAGCTGACCTACTGGGAATGTGATGAAAGAAATAAAAGCTGAAATAAATCATACACATTTTGTATCTTCAAAGTGGTAGGCATGTTGTGTAAATCAAATGATACAAACATCCCCATCTTAATTCCAGTTTGTAATAAAATAGGACAAATGCCTTTGTACATGTATGTATTATGTGTATGATGTGTAGTACATGTATGTATTATGTGTATGTATTATGTGTATGTATGCAGTATGTGTATGTATGTAGTATGTAGTATGTGTATGTAGTATGTGTATGTATTGTGTGTATGTATGTAGTATGTAGTATGTGTATGTATTATGTGTATGTATGTATTATGTGTATGTATGTAGTATGTGTATGTATGTATTATGTGTATGTATGTACTACATGTATGTAGTATGTGTATGTATGTAGTATGTGTATGTATTGTGTGTATGTATGTAGTATGTGTATGTATTATGTGTATGTATGTATTGTCTGTATGTATGTAGTATGTGTATGTATTGTGTGTATGTATGTAGTATGTGTATGTATTATGTGTATGTATGTAGTACATGTATGTAGTATGTGTATGTATGTAGTATGTGTATGTATTGTGTGTATGTATGTAGTATGTATGTATTATGTGTATTTATGTAGTATGTGTACGTATTATGTGTATATATGTAGTACATGTATGTAGTATGTGTATGTATTGTGTGTATGTATGTATGTATTATGTGTATGTATGTAGTATGTATGTAGTATGTGTATGTATGTAGTACATGTATGTATTATGTGTATGTATGTAGCACATGTATGTAGTATGTGTATGTATGTAGTATGTGTACGTATTATGTGTATATATGTAGTACATGTATGTAGTATGTGTATGTATTGTGTGTATGTATGTAGTATGTGTATGTATGTAGTACATGTATGTATTATGTGTATGTATGTAGCACATGTATGTAGTATGTGTATGTATGTAGTATGTGTATGTAGTATGTGTATGTATGTATTATGTGTATATATTATGTGTATGTATGTAGTACATGTATGTATTATGTGTATGTATGTAGTACATGTATGTAGTATGTGTATGTATTATGTGTATGTATGTAGTACACGTATGTAGTATGTGTATGTATTATGTGTATGTATGTAGTACATGTATGTAGTAGGTGTATGTATGTAGTATGTGTATGTATTATGTGTATGTATGTAGTACATGTATGTAGTAGGTGTATGTATGTATTATGTGTATGTATGTAGTACATGTATGTAGTATGTGTATGTATTGTGTGTATGTATGTATTATGTGTATGTATGTAGTATGTGTACGTATTATGTGTATATATGTAGTACATGTATGTAGTATGTGTATGTATTGTGTGTATGTATGTAGTATGTGTATGTATGTAGTACATGTATGTATTATGTGTATGTATGTAGCACATGTATGTAGTATGTGTATGTATGTATTATGTGTATGTATGTAGTATGTGTATATATTATGTGTATGTATGTAGTACATGTATGTATTATGTGTATGTATGTAGCATGTATGTAGTATGTGCAGGTATGTAGTATGTGTATGTATGTATTATGTGTATGTATGTACTATGTATGTAGTATGTGTATGTTTCTAGTATGTGTATGTATGTATTATGTGTATGTATGTAGTATGTGTATGTATGTATTATGTGTATGTATGTAGTACATGTATGTATTATGTGTATGTATGTAGTATGTGTATGTTTCTAGTATGTGTATGTATGTACTATGTGTATGTATGTAGTATGTGTATGTATGTAGTACATGTATGTATATAGTACATGTATGTATTATGTGTATGTATGTAGTATGTGTATGTATGTATTATGTGTATGTATGTAGTACATGTATGTATGTAGTACATGTATGTATTATGTGTATGTATGTAGTACATGTATGTAGTATGTGTATGTATGTAGTACATGTATGTAGTATGTGTATGTATTATGTGTATGTATGTAGTACATGTATGTAGTAGGTGTATGTATGTATTATGTGTATATATGTAGTACATGTAGGTAATACATGTATGTATTATGTTCAATATGGACTATTCCCTTTGTATTTACAAAATATAGTAAATTCTGTAAAGGAAAAATGCAATTTGTGGACAGACCCAATCTGAAAATAAACTTTGTTCTGAAAAAGAATCTAGAGCTGGTTTCCCAGACATGGATCAAGCCTAGTCCTGGACTAGAATGTACTTTCAATGGAGTCTACACTGAGTGTACAAAACAACAGGAACACCTGCTCTTTCCATGACATAGACTGACCAGGTGAATCCAGGTGAAAGATATAGGATCCCTTATTGATGTCACTTGTTAAATCCACTTCAATCAGTGTAGATGTAGGAGGAGGAGATGGGCTGAAGAAGGATTTTTAAGCCTTGAGTCAAATGAGACATGCATTGTGTGTGTGTGTGTGTGTGCCATTCATGGGGGTGAATGGGAAAGACAAGATATTGAAGTGTCTTTGAACAGGGTATAGTAGTAGGTTCCAGACATTCCGGTTTGAGTGTGTCAAGAACTGCTTTTTAATTTTTTTTTTAAAGAGGACAAAGGAGGCTGATATGAATTGTGCAGAGCAGTTAGTCAACTGACAGTCCTGTAGAAAATTGATGGCCAAAGACCTATGACAGAATGCACAACTCATCGTACCTTGACACGAATGAGGAATGGCAGCCGACGACGATTAAGGTTTCCACTTCTTTCAGCAAAAAAAAACAAGAAACTGCGGGCTGAGGGGGAAAAAAAACACTGGACACTAGAGGATTGTAGTAAAACATTGCTTTGGTCTGTTGAATCCCGGGTCCCTGCTGTTTCACACTGATGGGAGAAAACTTCATCAGTGCATCTAAGGTGTGTGGCTATGGTGTATGTAAACTTGCAACTTCAACTGTCTATCATGCAGCGTGTCATCATTTCAGGCTGGTGTTGGTGTTGGTGATGGTGTGTTTCACATTGGGCCCGTAGTCCAGGACAAGGCTTAATCTCTGTCTGGGTAACTGGTCCTACAGTATGTACTGCTTAACAGCAGCAGAGACAGGAAGGAGACCAGACAGTGAGGGGACTTGACTTGGGACAGGAAGGGGACCAGACAGAGTGAGGGGACTTGACTTGAGACAGGAAGGAGACCAAACAGAGTGAGGGGACTTGACTTGAGACAGGAAGGAGACCAAACAGAGTCAGGGGACTTGACTTGAGACAGGAAGGAGACCAGACAGAGTGGGGGACTTGACTTGAGACAGGAAGGGACAGGAAGGGACTTGACTTGAGACAGGAAGGAGACCAAACAGAGGGGACTTGTGGGACAGGAAGGAGACCAAAAGGGGACTTGACTTGAGACAGGAAGGAGACCAGACAGAGTGAGTGGGACTTGACTTGAGACAGGAAGGAGACCAGACAGAGTGAGGGGACTTGACTTGAGACAGGAAGGAGACCAAACAGTGAGGGGACTTGACTTGAGACAGGAAGGAGACCAGACAGAGTGAGGGGACTTGACTTGAGACAGGAAGGAGACCAGACAGAGTGAGGGGACTTGACTTGAGACAGGAAGGAGACCAGACAGATTGAGGGGACTTGACTTGAGACAGGAAGGAGACCAGACAGAGTGAGGGGACTTGACTTGAGACAGGAAGGAGACCAAACAGAGTGAGGGGACTTGACTTGAGACAGGAAGGAGACCAGACAGAGTGAGGGGACTTGACTTGAGACAGGAAGGAGACCAGAAGTGAGGGGACTTGACTTGAGACAGGAAGGAGACCAGACAGAGTGAGGGGACTTGACTTGAGACAGGAAGGAAGACAGAGTGAGGGGACCAGACAGAGACCAGACAGAGTGAGGGGACTTGACTTGAGACAGGAAGGAGACCAGACAGAGTG
The DNA here is from genome assembly GCF_023373465.1 of Oncorhynchus keta. NCBI lineage: Eukaryota > Metazoa > Chordata > Actinopteri > Salmoniformes > Salmonidae > Oncorhynchus > Oncorhynchus keta. The sequence continues at coordinate 4,890,215 of NC_068448.1, read as the reverse complement.
AGGGGACTTGACTTGAGACAGGAAGGAGACCAGACAGAGTGAGGGGACTTGACTTGAGACAGGAAGGAGACCAGACAGAGTGAGGGGACTTGACTTGAGACAGGAAGGAGACCAGACAGAGTGAGGGGACTTGACTTGAGACAGGAAGGGACCAGACAGAGTAAGGGGACTTGACTTGGGACAGGAAGGGGACTAGACAGAGTGAGGGGACTTGACTTGAGACAGGAAGGGGACTAGACAGAGTGAGGGGACTTGACTTGAGACAGGAAGGGGACTAGACAGAGTGAGGGGACTTGACTTGAGTGAGGGACAGGAAGGGACTTGACTTGAGACTAGACAGACAGAGTGAGGGGACTTGACTTGAGACAGGAAGGAGACCAGACAGAGTGAGGGGACTTGACTTGGGACAGGAAGAGTGCTAGACAGAGTGAGGGGACTTGACTTGAGACAGGAAGGGGACTAGACAGAGTGAGGGGACTTGACTTGAGACAGGAAGGAGACCAAACAGAGTGAGGGGACTTGACTTGGGACAGGAAGGGTGCTAGACAGAGTGGGGGACTTGACTTGAGACAGGAAGGGGACTAGACAGAGTGAGGACTTGACTTGAGAAAGGAAGGAGACCAAAGGGTGCTAGACAGAGTGAGGGGACTTGACTTGAGACAGGAAGGGGACTAGACAGAGTGAGGGGACTTGACTTGAGACAGGAAGGAGACTAGACAGAGTGAGGGGACTTGACTTGAGGGGACTTGAGAAAGGAAGGGTGCTAGACAGAGGAGGGGACTTGACTTGAGACAGGAAGGGTGCTAGACAGAGTGAGGGACTTGACTTGAGACAGGAAGGGTGCTAGACAGAGTGAGGGGACTTGACTTGAGACAGGAAGGGACCAGACAGAGTGAGGGGACTTGACTTGAGACAGGAAGGAGACCAGACAGAGTGAGGGGACTTGACTTGGGACAGGAAGGGTGCTAGACAGAGTGAGGGACTTGACTTGAGACAGGAAGGGTGCTAGACAGAGTGAGGGGACTTGACTTGAGACAGGAAGAGACTAAACAGAGTGGGGACTTGACTTGAGACAGGAAGGGACTAGACAGAGTGAGGGGACTTGACTTGAGAAAGGAAGGAGACCAAACAGAGTGAGGGGACTTGACTTGGGACAGGAAGGGTGCTAGAAGTGAGGGGACTTGACTTGAGACAGGAAGGGGACTAGACAGAGTGAGGGGACTTGACTTGAGAAAGGAAGGAGACCAAACAGAGTGAGGGGACTTGACTTGGGACAGGAAGGGTGCTAGACAGAGTGAGGGGACTTGACTTGAGACAGGAAGGGGACTAGACAGAGTGAGGGGACTTGACTTGAGAAGGAAGGAGACCAAACAGAGTGAGGGGACTTGACTTGGGACAGGAAGGGTGCCAGACAGAGTGAGGGGACTTGACTTGACTAGACAGAGTGAGGGGACTTGACTTGGAAAGGAAGACCAAACAGAGTGAGGGGACTTGACTTGAGACAGGAAGGAGACCAGACAGAGTGAGGGGACTTGACTTGAGAAAGGAAGGAGACCAGACAGAGTGAGGGACTTGACTTGAGACAGGAAGGAGACCAGACAGAGTGGGGGACTTGACTTGAGACAGGAAGGAGACCAGACAGTGAGGGGACTTGACTTGGGACAGGAAGGGGACCAGACAGAGTGAGGGGACTTGACTTGAGACAGGAAGGAGACCAAACAGAGTGAGGGGACTTGACTTGAGACAGGAAGGAGACCAAACAGAGTGAGGGGACTTGACTTGAGACAGGAAGGAGACCAGACAGAGTGAGGGGACTTGACTTGAGACAGGAAGGAGACCAGACAGAGTGAGGGGACTTGACTTGAGACAGGAAGGAGACCAAACAGAGTGAGGGGACTTGACTTGAGACAGGAAGGAGACCAAACAGAGTCAGGGGACTTGACTTGAGACAGGAAGGAGACCAAACAGAGTGAGGGGACTTGACTTGAGACAGGAAGGAGACCAAACAGAGTGAGGGGACTTGACTTGAGACAGGAAGGAGACCAAACAGAGTCAGGGGACTTGACTTGAGACAGGAAGGAGACCAAACAGAGTCAGGGGACTTGACTTGGGACAGGAAGGGGACTAGACAGAGTGAGGGGACTTGACTTGAGACAGGAAGGAGACCAAACAGAGTAAGGGGACTTGACTTGAGACAGGAAGGAGACCAGACAGAGTAAGGGGACTTGACTTGGGACAGGAAGGGGACTAGACAGAGTGAGGGGACTTGACTTGAGACAGGAAGGGTGCTAGACAGAGTGAGGGGACTTGACTTGAGACAGGAAGGGGACTAGACAGAGTGAGGGGACTCACTTGACTTGAGACAGTGATGGGAGGAGTTCAGTTCACAGTATTTTACCCAGAAGCACCAGGGACAGAGTGGATGAAATGTTTGTTGGCCATCTTTCAGTCCAGAGCTGTTCTGGAGAAATGTTGACATGATGTTGGCTGTATGATGTATACTATATGAGAACTAAGACACACCTGTCCAACATACCTGGAGACGGACTTGAATCACACACACACACACACACACACACACACACACACACACACACACACACACACACACACACACACACACACACACACACACACACACACACACACACACACACACACACACACACACACACAGCAGGGAGACACCCTAACATAGAGGTAGTACCATTCACCACCTACAGGTGGTGCCAGAGAGGCAGGGCCTTTCAACCTGGAAATACCAAAACTGGTCCCAAATGGAACCCTATTCCCTATGGAGTGCACTACTTTTGACAAAAAGCTATGGGCTTTGTTAGTGCATCATTGAGGGAATAGGGTACCACATTGAGAACTTTAAACACAGTTGATGATTTGATTGAGAGTTTGTGCGAGGTTTGTGTTGATGGTCAAGGGTTTCTGTTTATATATGTACAATAAAATCATTATCACAGTTTAACAAAATATAAAATAAATAACATTAATAATACTAAGTTTAAAGCATTTTGAGTGACAACAAGTCTAGTAAAGACCTAGGCATCATCTTCAGTCTTCTAACTACAGACAAGTGTTGTCCTCAAACTCCATTTCCCATGAAACAGTTGTTTAACTGTTAACAGACTTTTGTATGTTTTTTAATGTTTTATTGTGAGTCTTTTTTGTATTTTTTTTTGCACCTGGGATGGAAAATCTCTTAGCCCCCCCCCCTGTTCCCCACCCTGATCGATCGACCAACCACAGCTCATCCCGATGCCTCTGATAGCCAATCACAGCAGTGAGGTGAGGGAGACAGTGGACAGGTCAAAGGTGACAGGTCAAAGGTCAGAAGCGTAGTAGAGCAGCAGTGTCCAGGGGGTCCGGCAGAGGGGATGGGGTGAGGGTCGTGAACGTGGTGTCTTTAACGTTGTGTGAACGTTGTGTCTTTAACGTGGTGTGAACGTTGTGTCTTCAACGTGGTGTCTTTAACGTTGTGTGAACGTTGTGTCTTTAACGTGGTGTCTTTAACGTTGTGTGAACGTTGTGTCTTTAACGTGGTGTGAACGTTGTGTGGACGTTAGACAGTCACCAGTGTCTTTATTGCCGAGGTTTCTTTTACCTTCAAATCAGGACGTTTTGTCAGGAGAAAGTAAAACATGCTGCATGTCATTTGGAACAAAGCAGATTGCTGTGTGTAAATGTGAGTAACAGCTGTCACCACGGACAGTATGAACGATATCCGACATAAATAATGTGAGTAACAGCTGTCACCACGAACAGTATGAACGATATCCGACATAAATAATGTGAGTAACAGCTGTCACCACGAACAGTATGAACGATATCCGACATAAATAATGTGAGTAACAGCTGTCACCACGAACAGTATGAACGATATCCGACATAAATAATGTAACAGCTGTCACCACGAACAGTATGAACGATATCTGACATAAATAATGTGAGTAACAGCTGTCACCACGAACAGTATGAACGATATCCGACATAAATAATGTGAGTAACAGCTGTCACCACGAACAGTATGAACGATATCCGACATAAATAATGTGAGTAACAGCTGTCACCACGAACAGTATGAACGATATCCGACATAAATAATGTGAGTAACAGCTGTCACCACGAACAGTATGAACGATATCCGACATAAATAATGTGAGTAACAGCTGTCACCATGAACAGTATGAACGATATCCGACATAAATAATGTGATAACAGCTGTCCGAACAGTATGAACGATATCCGACATAAATAATGTGAGTAACAGCTGTCACCATGAACAGTATGAACGATATCCGACATAAATAATGTAACAGCTGTCACCACGAACAGTATGAACGATATCCGACTGTAACAGCTGTCATGAACAGTATGAACGATATCCGACATAAATAATGTAACAGCTGTCACCACGAACAGTATGAACGATATCCGACATAAATAATGTGAGTAACAGCTGTCACCACGAACAGTATGAACGATATCCGACATAAATAATGTGAGTAACAGCTGTCACCACGAACAGTATGAACGATATCCGACATAAATAATGTGAGTAACAGCTGTCACCACGAACAGTATGAACGATATCGACATAAATAATGTGAGTAACAGCTGTCACCACGAACAGTATGAACGATATCCGACATAAATAATGTGAGTAACAGCTGTCACCATGAACAGTATGAACGATATCCGACATAAATAATGTGAGTAACAGCTGTCACCATGAACAGTATGAACGATATCCGACATAAATAATGTGAGTAACAGCTGTCACCACGAACAGTATGAACGATATCCGACATAAATAATGTGAGTAACAGCTGTCACCACGAACAGTATGAACGATATCCGACATAAATAATGTAACAGCTGTCACCACGAACAGTATGAACGATATCCAACATAAATAATGTAACAGCTGTCACCACGAACAGTATGAACGATATCCGACATAAATAATGTGAGTAACAGCTGTCACCACGAACAGTATGAACGATATCCAACATAAATAATGTGAGTAACAGCTGTCACCACGAACAGTATGAACGATATCCGACATAAATAATGTCTCCGTCTTCCACGAACGCGTTTGTCTTCCAGTTACCTTGACTTGTCAAAATGGCACCCTAGTCCCTATATAGTGCACTACTTTTGACCAAAGCCCTATGTGGGTAGTGAACAACATTCGGAAACAGGAAGTCCCTAAGTGACATGTTGAAGTTCATTAAAAAATAATTAATAGAAAAAGTGAAAGGGTTGGGCAACAAAAAAGCATCCTACAGAAAAATCACAAAACAAACATTTAAAAAACAAATATTTTCTCCTTAAGTGGTTATGGAATGGAGAGAGACAGAGCAGAGGGGATGAGAGAGAGAGAGAGAGAGAGAGAGAGAGAGAGAGAGAGAGAGAGAGAGAGAGAGAGAGAGAGAGAGAGAGAGAGATGAATGTGAGGGAGAGGGAGAGAGAGAGAGATGAAGGGGAGAGGGAGAGAGAGAGAGAGAGAGAGAGAGAGAGAGAGATGAATGTGAGGGAGAGGGAGAGACGAGTCTGAGGGAGAGAGAGAGAGAGAGAGAGGGAGAGATGAATGTGAGGGAGAGGGAGAGAGGAGTCTGAGAGGGAGAGAGAGAGAGAGAGAGAGAGAGCGAGGAGTGCGTGTGAGTGAGTGAAATGTTGTGAACCTAGGACTCTGAGGAGGTGTGGGAGCCATGGTGAATCAGTGATCTGTATATAGACGAGTTGAGGAAGCGAGGATAGGAGTCTCTGTGCATTAAGGTATAGATCTGAAGCTGGGCGTCCTCAAAGGTGTGGGGCGTAGGCTCCTGTATCTTCCTGTTAATCACCTCTCTCACCCGGGAGTCCAGACTCACCTAGGGGACGGGGGGTTGGAGAAGGGGATGTAGAGAGAGAGAGAGAGAGAGAGAGAGAGAGAGAGAGAGAGAGAGAGAGAGACAATTAGACCCAACCAAATCATGAGAAAACAAAAAAGATAATTACTTAACACATTGGAAAGAATTAACAAAAAACAGAGCAAACTAGAATGCTATTTGGCCCTACACAGAGAGTACACAGCGGCAGAATACCTGACCACTGTGACTGACCCAAAATTAAGGAAAGCTTTGACTATGTACAGACTCAGTGAGCATAGCCTTGCTATTGAGAAGGCCGCCGTAGGCAGACAGCTCTCAGAGAAGACAGGCTATGTGCTCACTGCCCACAAAATGAGGTGGAAACTGAGCTGCACTTCTAACCTCCTGCCCAATGTAAGAGAGACATATTTCCCCCAGATCACACAGATCCACAAAGAGAAAACATATCCAAGAAAAACTCCCATACCTACTGGGTGAAATTCCACAGTGTGCCATCACAGCAGCAAGATTTGTGACCTGTTTGCAACCAGTGAAGAACAAACACCATTGTAAATACAACCCATATTTATGCTTATTTATTTTATCTTGTGTCCTTTAATTATTTGTACATTGTGTATGTGTATGTATGTATATATATATATATGTATATGTATATATGTATATGTGTGTATATATATATATATATATGTGTGTATGTATGTATATATATGTGTGTGTATGTGTGTATATATATGTATATGTGTATATATATATATATATATATAATATGACATTTGTAATGTCTTTACTGTTTTGAAACTGTTGTATGTGTAATGTTTACTGTTAATTTTTGTTGTTTTTCACTTTATATATTCACTTTGTATGTTGTCTACCTCACTTGCTTTGGCAATGTTAACACATGTTTCCCATGCCAATAAAGCCCTTGAATTGAATTGAATTGAGAGAGAGAGAGAGAGAGAGAGAGAGAGAGAGAGAGAGAGAGAGAGAGAGAGAGAGAGAGAGAGAGAGAGAGAGAGAGAGAGAGAGAGAGAGAGAGAGACAGAGATTAGCTTTGTCTCTCAAAAACAATTTGAAAAAAACAAACACTTAAACTACCAGCAAAGAAACTAAAGAGCATCACCACTCACAAATCACACTGAATTTGTAATCGATTTACAACTCAGTGGGTTTCTATATACAACTCAGTGGGTTTCTATAGGGGCATGTTGTGGTAGTACAGTATATACACTACATGGACAAAAGTATGTGGACAACCACTCGTCCAACATCTCATTCCAAAATCAGCATTAATATGGAGTTTGTCCCCCCTCCCTTAGCTGCCATAACAGCCTCCACTCTTCTGGGAAGGATTTCCACTAGATGTTGGAACATTGCTGCTATAACAGCCTCCACTCTTCTGGGAAGGATTTCCACTAGATGTTGGAACATTGCTGCTATAACAGCCTCCACTCTTCTGGGAAGGCTTTCCACTAGATGTTGGAACATTGCTGCTATAACAGCCTCCACTCTTCTGGGAAGGCTTTCCACTAGATGTTGGGACATTGCTGCTATAACAGCCTCCACTCTTCTGGGGAGGCTTTCCACTAGATGTTGGAACATTGCTGCTATAACAGCCTCCACTCATCTGGGAAGGCTTTCCACTAGATGTTGAAACATTGCTGCTATAACAGCCTCCACTCTTCTGGGAAGGCTTTCCGCTTGATGTTGGAACAATGCTGCTATAACAGCCTCCACTCTTCTGGGAAGGCTCTCCACTATATGTTGGGACATTGCTGCTATAACAGCCTCCACTCTTCTGGGAAGGCTTTCCACTATCTCTCTGACTAGGAGACTGGCTGAGTGGTGGTGGTATCTCTCTGACTAGGAGACTGGCTGAGTGGTGGTGGTATCTCTCTGACTAGGAGACTGGCTGAGTGGTGGTGGTATCTCTCTGTTCTACTCTCTGACTAGGAGACTGGCTGAGTGGTGGTGGTATCTCTCTGTTCTACTCTCTGACTAGGAGACTGGCTGAGTGGTGGTGGTATCTCTGAATAGGAGACTGGCTGAGTGGTGGTGGTATCTCTCTGACTAGGAGACTGGCTGAGTGGTGGTGGTATCTCTCTGACTAGGAGACTGGCTGAGTGGTGGTGGTATCTCTCTGACTAGGAGACTGGCTGAGTGGTGGTGGTATCTCTCTGACTAGGAGACTGGCTGAGTGGTGGTGGTATCTCTCTGACTAGGAGACTGGCTGAGTGGTGGTGGTATCTCTCTGACTAGGATACTGGCTGAGTGGTGGTGGTATCTCTCTGACTATGAGACTGGCTGAGTGGTGGTGGTATCTCTCTGACTAGGAGACTGGCTGAGTGGTGGTGGTATCTCTCTGACTAGGAGACTGGCTGAGTGGTGGTGGTATCTCTGACTAGGAGACTGGCTGAGTGGTGGTGGTATCTCTTACTAGGAGACTGGCTGAGTGGTGGTGGTATCTCTCTGACTAGGAGACTGGCTGAGTGGTGGTGGTATCTCTCTGACTAGGAGACTGGCTGAGTGGTGGTGGTATCTCTGACTAGGAGACTGGCTGAGTGGTGGTGGTATCTCTCTGACTAGGAGACTGGCTGAGTGGTGGTGGTATCTCTCTGACTAGGAGACTGGCTGAGTGGTGGTGGTATCTCTCTGACTAGGAGACTGGCTGAGTGGTGGTGGTATCTCTGACTAGGAGACTGGCTGAGTGGTGGTGGTATCTCTGACTAGGAGACTGGCTGAGTGGTGGTGGTATCTCTGACTAGGAGACTGGCTGAGTGGTGGTGGTATCTCTCTGACTAGGAGACTGGCTGAGTGGTGGTGGTATCTCTCTGACTAGGAGACTGGCTGAGTGGTGGTGGTATCTCTGACTAGGAGACTGGCTGAGTGGTGGTGGTATCTCTCTGACTAGGAGACTGGCTGAGTGGTGGTGGTATCTCTGACTAGGAGACTGGCTGAGTGGTGGTGGTATCTCTCTGACTAGGAGACTGGCTGAGTGGTGGTGGTATCTCTGACTAGGAGACTGGCTGAGTGGTGGTGGTATCTCTCTGACTAGGAGACTGGCTGAGTGGTGGTGGTATCTCTTACTAGGAGACTGGCTGAGTGGTGGTGGTATCTCTCTGACTAGGAGACTGGCTGAGTGGTGGTGGTATCTCTCTGACTAGGAGACTGGCTGAGTGGTGGTGGTATCTCTCTGACTAGGAGACTGGCTGAGTGGTGGTGGTATCTCTGACTAGGAGACTGGCTGAGTGGTGGTGGTATCTCTGACTAGGAGACTGGCTGAGTGGTGGTGGTATCTCTCTGACTAGGAGACTGGCTGAGTGGTGGTGGTATCTCTCTGACTAGGAGACTGGCTGAGTGGTGGTGGTGTCTCTCTGACTAGGAGACTGGCTGAGTGGTGGTGGTATCTCTGACTAGGAGACTGGCTGAGTGGTGGTGGTATCTCTGACTAGGAGACTGGCTGAGTGGTGGTGGTATCTCTCTGACTAGGAGACTGGCTGAGTGGTGGTGGTATCTCTGACTAGGAGACTGGCTGAGTGGTGGTGGTATCTCTGACTAGGAGACTGGCTGAGTGGTGGTGGTATCTCTTACTAGGAGACTGGCTGAGTGGTGGTGGTATCTCTCTGACTGGCTGGTGGGAAAAGGCTGGTTCCTGGCCTATCTCATCCTTGACATCTCCCACACACACATCGTTGCGCTGGTGCCTATTTATATCCCAGGCTGCAGGAGGGGAGGGGCGTCAAGAGGGCAGTGCGAGTGTGTTTGGGAGAGGTCGAGAATGGGATGCCAGAGGGCAGCGATTTATAGTTTCCTGTAGACAACTTTTATAACACTGTGAGAAAGAGAGGAGAGGAGCCTTGGCTTGTGAGAGATGGACACCCCCTGGACAGGACACCCCCTGGACAGGACACTAGTCTGTCTCCTGTTTCTGTAGTGAGACAGCTTGATGTACCAGGACACCCCCTGGACAGGACACTAGTCTATCTCCTGTTTCTGTAGTGAGACAGCTTGATGTGCCAGGACACCCCCTGGACAGGACACTAGTCTATCTCCTGTTTCTGTAGTGAGACAGCTTGATGTACCAGGACACCCCCTGGACAGGACACTAGTCTATCTCCTGTTTCTGTAGTGAGACAGCTTGATGTGCCAGGACACCCCCTGGACAGGACACTAGTCTGTCTCCTGTTTCTGTAGTGAGACAGCTTGATGTACCAGGACACCCCCTGGACAGGACACTAGTCTATCTCCTGTTTCTGTAGTGAGACAGGAGACAACCAAAATCACAACCTTCCAATCTCAGGGGGGACACTAACCAATGTCAGGGGGGACACTAACCAGTGTCAGGGGGGACACTAACCAATGTCAGGAGGGACACTAACCAATGTCAGGGAGGACACTAACCAATGTCAGGGAGGACACTAACCAATGTCAGGGAGGACACTAACCAGTGTCAGGGAGGACACTAACCAGTGTCAGGGAGGACACTAACCAATCTCAGGGAGGACACTAACCAATGTCAGGGAGGACACTAACCAATGTCAGGAGGGACACTAACCAGTGTCAGGGAGGACACTAACCAATGTCAGGGAGGACACTAACCAATGTCAGGAGGGACACTAACCAATGTCAGGGAGGACACTAACCAATGTCAGGGAGGACACTAACCAATGTCAGGGGGGACACTAACCAGTGTCAGGAGGGACACTAACCAATGTCAGGGAAGACACTAACCAATCTCAGGGAGGACACTAACCAATGTCAGGGAGGACACTAACCAATGTCAGGGAGGACACTAACCAATGTCAGGAGGGACACTAACCAATCTCAGGGAGGACACTAACCAATGTCAGGGAGGACACTAACCAATCTCAGGGAGGACACTAACCAATGTCAGGGAGGACACTAACCAATGTCAGGGAGGACACTAACCAATGTCAGGAGGGACACTAACCAGTGTCAGGGAGGACACTAACCAATGTCAGGGAGGACACTAACCAATGTCAGGGAGGACACTAACCAATGTCAGGGAGGACACTAACCAATCTCAGGGAGGACACTAACCAATCTCAGGGAGGACACTAACCAATGTCAGGGAGGACACTAACCAATCTCAGGGAGGGACACTAACCAATCTCAGGGAGGACACTAACCAATGTCAGGGAGGACACTAACCAGTGTCAGGGGGGACACTAACCAATCTCAGGGAGGACACTAACCAATGTCAGGAGGGACACTAACCAATGTCAGGGAGGACACTAACCAATGTCAGGAGGGACACTAATCACTGTCAGGGAGGGACACTAACCAATGTCAGGGAGGACACTAACCAATGTCAGGGAGGACACTAACCAATGTCAGGGAGGACACTAACCAATGTCAGGGGGGACACTAACCAATCTCAGGGAGGACACTAACCAATGTCAGGAGGGACACTAACCAATGTCAGGGAGGACACTAACCAATGTCAGGGAGGACACTAACCAATGTCAGGGAGGACACTAACCAATGTCAGGGAGGACACTAACCAATGTCAGGGGGACACTAACCAATCTCAGGGAGGACACTAACCAATGTCAGGAGGGACACTAACCAATGTCAGGGAGGACACTAACCAATGTCAGGGAGGACACTAACCAATGTCAGGGAGGACACTAACCAATGTCAGGGAGGACACTAACCAATGTCAGGGAGGGACACTAACCAATGTCAGGGAGGACACTAACCACAAGACCACTGAGTTGGTCAAGATAAATAGAGAGAAGGGGTCTTAAAGTCAGGGAGGAGAGGGGGAGAGGAGGAGAGGTAGATGATTTAGAGAAAAGGTGTGTGTGTGTGTGTGTGTGTGTGCGTGTGAGAATGTGTGTGGGTGTGTGTCTGTTGGTGTGTGTGTGAAGTGGGAGGTAAAGGATGTTTTAGGAGAAAAGGAGGACAGGAAAAATACCTTCCCAGTGCCAGGAGGAGGAGAGGAGAGGAGAGGAGAGGAGAGGAGAGGAGGAGCGGAGAGGAGGAGCGGAGAGGAGAGGAGAGAGGGATCAGGAAGAGGAAGAGGAGGAGAGGGGAAGAAGAGGAGGAGAGGAGGAGAGGATAGGATAGTGATCAGGAGGAGGACGAGAGGAGAGGAGAGGAGAGAAGAGGAGGAGAGGAGAGGAAAGGAAAGGAGAGGAATCAGGAGGAGGAGGAGAGGAGTGGAGAGGAGAGAGGGATCCGGAGGAGGAAGAGGAGGAGAAGAGCGGAGAGGAGAGAGGGATCAGGAAGAGAGGAGAGGGGAGGAAGAGGAGGAGAGGAGAGTGATCAGGAGGAGGAGAGGAGAGGAGGAGAGAAGAGAAGAGAAGAGGAAAGGAGAGGAGAGGAGGAGAGGAGAGGAGAGGAGAGGAGAGGAGAGGAGAGGTGAGGGATCAGGAGGAGGAGGAGAGGAGAGGAGAGGAGAGGAGAGGTGAGGGATCAGGAGGAGGAGGAGAGGAGAGGAGAGGAAAGGTGAGGGATCAGGAGGAGGAAGAGGAGGAGAGGAGAGGTGAGGGATCAGGAGGAGGAGAGGAGGAGAGGAGAGGAAAGGTGAGGGATCAGGAGGAGGAGGAGAGGAGAGGAGCAGAGAGGAGGAGATAATTTAACATTTTACTGCAGTGGGCTAAATCAGGGTCACACAGAGTGTTTCTTGGTAGTATTAAACAAATCTCTTTTGAAACACAAGGAGACACCTCAAACACACAGTTATGGGCTTAACAAAAATAAGACACCTGTACCATGTCAGATATAGAGTTGAAATGTATTACATTTGCATCCCAATATTACACTTCATAGACAGTCACAGAAGACTGAAAAATATATATATTTTTAAAACGTTTGACACAGAAACACCAGATTATCGGATTTGTATTTTATTTTTAAAGTTGATTGATTATGAAATTCCAACCATGAGGTCATTTAACTGCAGGAAAGGAAAGATAGAGCAGATCTCACCATTGAGGAGAGAGAGAGAGAGAGAGAGAGAGAGAGAGAGAGAGAGAGAGAGAGAGAGAGAGAGAGAGAGAGAGAGAGAGAGAGAGAGAGAAGAGAAAAGAGAGAGAGAGAAAGAGAGACAGAGAGGGATGAAGGATCGATTTTAAAGAGGAGTGCAGGAGATGTGTCTAACAGAGAGGAAGGGGATGATGTTGGAGACAAGAGAGAGAGAGGGATGAGAGGGGAGAAGGGTGGGCTATAGCCAAGCTCTGAGTGGGGCCAGGGGCCTAATGCGATTTCCCCCTCTACCTCTCTCTCCCTTGCTCTCGTCTCTCATTCTCCCTTTCTCTCTCCTCTCTCTATCTCTCCCTTTCTCTCTCCTCTCTCTCTCCCTTTCTCTCTCTCTCTCTCCCTTTCTCTCTTTTTCTCCCACCCTTTCTCTCTCTCCCATTCTCTATCTCTGTCTCTGTCTCTCACTCTCCCTTCCTCTCTCTCACTATCTCTCCCTTTCTCTCTCTCACCCTCTCTCCCTTTCTCTCACTCACCCTCTCTCCCTTTCTCTCTCTCGGTCTCGGTCTCTCTCTCTCTCTCTCTCTCTCCCTCACTCTCCCTTCCTCTCTCTCCTCTCTCTCTCACTCTCCCTTCCTCTCTCTCTCCCTTTCTCTCTCTCTCTCTCTCTCTTTTTATCCCACCCTTTCTCTCTCTCTCTCCTCTCTATCTCCCATTCTCTCTCTCTCTCTCCTCTCTCTCTCCCTTTCTGTCTCTCACCCTCTCTCCCTTTCTCTCTCTCTGTCACTCTCTCTCCCCTTTCTCTCTACAGCCTCTATCCACACAGCTGATGAGAACTGACAGACACAGCCTCCGGCACTCACTCTAAATAAAGCAGCTAGCACACACACACACACACACACACACACACACACACACACACACACACACACACACACACACACACACACACACACACACACACACACACACACACACACACACACACACACACACACACACACACACACACACACACACACACACACACACACACATACACACACACACATACACACACGCACGCACGGAAATAAATCAAATGTAAATGCCATCAAGAAGGAAGGTCTTAACTCCGCTGACAGTGGGTCAACAGAGATCCATAGTGTTTGTGCGTATGTACATCTGTGTACGTGTGTGTGTGTGTGTGTGTGTGTGTGTGTGTGTGTGTGTGTGTGTGTGTGTGTGTGTGTGTGTGTGTGTGTGTGTGTACATCTGTGTACGTGTGTGTGTGTGTGTGTGTGTGTATGTACATCTGTGTACGTGTGTGTGTGTGTGTGTGTACGTGTGTGTGTGTGTGTGTGTGTACATCTGTGTGTGTGTGTGTGTGTGTGTGTGTGTGTGTGTGTGTGTGTGTGTGTGTGTGTGTGTGTGTGTGTGTGTGTGTGTGTGTGT
>NC_068448.1:4838454-4870954 GCF_023373465.1 Oncorhynchus keta | reverse complement strand
GAGATAGATGAATAGAGAGATAGATGAATAGAGAGAGAGATGAATAGAGAGAGAGATGAATAGATAGATGAATAGAGAGAGAGATGAATAGAGACAGAGAGAGATAGATGAATAGAGAGAGATGAATAGAGACAGAGAGAGATAGATGAATAGAGAGAGATGAATAGAGAGAGAGATGAATAGAGAGAGAGATGAATAGATAGATGAATAGAGCGAGAGAGATGAGCCCTAGAGTCTTCTTGCCTTCATTGGAATCGGTCCATTCCTGGCAGAGGCGAATTACAGTGTTAAAGTTTAATGTGGAGAGATCACACTCCATATCTGAGCTTCATATGCAACTCCCCAGAGAGAGAGAGAGCGGCTGCTCAGTCTCATCTCTTTCAGGACGAGGGGAGGACAGAGAGGAGAGGAGAGGACAGGGAATTGAGAGATTATACCCTTGTGGGATATAAGAGCGAGACAGAGATGCTGTTTACCCAGCAAACCCGGAACGATCTGCCATCTTCAAGCCCTGTAGGCTACTTAGTCTGCTGCATCACCAGGATCCTAATGGATTTTTACTTTGTACTGAAATCCCTCAATTATGATCCAAACCAGGGCTATAGTATTTTTGGACGCCGATTTGCGATTTAATTTTGAATTTTATTTTTGTTTTTATACCTTTATTTAACCTAGAAATTCAGTTAAGAACAAATTCTTATTTTCAATGATGGCCTTGGAACTACCTTGTCCAGGGGGCAGAACGACAGATTTTCACCTTGTCAGCTCGGGGATTTGAACTTACAACCTTCCGGTTACTAGTCCAACGCTCTAACCACTAGGCTACCTGCCGCCCCTACAATCTAACCACTAGGCTACCTGCCGCCCCTACACTCTAACCACTACACAGATTTTCACCTTGTCAGCTCGGGGGATCCTTGAAATCTTACAATTAACTAGTCCAACGCAATAATGACCTGCCTCTCTCTCGTTGCACTCCACAAGGAGACTGCCTGTTACGCGAATGCAGTAAGCCAAGGTAAGTTGCTAGCTAGTTAAACTTATCTTATAAAAAACAACCAATCATAATCACTAGTTAACTACACATGGTTGATGTTATTACTATACATTATCCAGCGTGTCCTGCGTTGCATATAATCTGACTGAGCGGTGGTAGGCAGAAGCAGTCGCGTAAACATTCATTTAAACAGCACTTTCGTGCGTTTTGCCAGCAGCTCTTCGTTGTGCGTCAAGCATTGCGCTGTTTATGACTTCAAGCCTATCAACTCCCGAGATGAGGCTGGTGTAACCGAAGTGAAATGGCTAGCTAGTTAGTGCTCGCTAATAGCGTTTCAAACGTCACTCACTCGCTCTGAGACTTGGAGTGTTTGTTCCCCTTGCTCTGCATGGGTAATGCTGCTTCGAGGGTGGCTGTTGTCATTGTGTTGCTGGTTCGAGCCCAGGGAGGAGCGAGGAGAGGGATGGAAGCTATACTGTTACACTGGCAATACTAAAGTGCCTATAAGAACATCCAGTAGTCAAAGGTTAATGAAATACAAATGGTATAGAGGGAAATAGTCCTATAATTTCTATAATAACTACAACCTAAAACGTCTTACCTAGGAATATTGAAGACTCATGTTAAAAGGAACCACCAGCTTTCATATGTTCTCATGTTCTGAGCAAGGAACTGAAACATTAGCTTTCTTACATAGCACATATTGCACTTTTACTTTCTTCTCCAACACTTTGTTTTTGCATTATTTAAACCAAATTGAACATGTTTCATTATTTACTTGAGGCTAAATTGAGTTTATTGATGTATTATATTAAGTTAAAATAAGTGTTCATTCACTATTGTTGAAATTGTCATTATTACAAATAAAATAACAAAATCGGCCGATTAATCGGTATTGTTTTTTCCCCTTTTTTTGGGGGTCCTCCAATAATTGTTATCGGCGTTGAAAAATCATAATCGGTCAACCTCTAGTTCACACCCTCTTAAGCTTTAGCCCCACCCATCTCGTTTCACTCCCGGAGCGCGAACTCAACGCTCTGGCCGATGATTTGTTTACCTCTGGATAACATGAAACCAGCCTAACCAGCTCTGCTGGCAACAATTTCATTACGCTCTTTTACTGACGCCGGCCATATTCAACGGGTGTTGTACACTTTAGCTTAATGGAGCTAGCTAGCTAGGTAAACAATGGAGCTAGCTTAATGTAGCTAGCTAGCTAGGTAAACAATGGAGCTAGCTTAATGTAGCTAGCTAGCTAGGTAAACAATGGAGCTAGCTAGCTAGGTAAACAATGAACCTAGCGAGGTAAACAATGAACCTAGCGAGGTAAACAATGGAGCTAGCTAGCTAGGTAAACAATGGAGCTAGCTAGCTAGGTAAACAATGAACCTAGCGAGGTAAACAATGGAGCTAGCTAGCTAGGTAAACAATGAACCTAGCGAGGTAAACAATGAACCTAGCAAGGTAAACAATGAACCTAGCTAGGTAAACAATGGAGCTAGCTTAATGTAGCTAGCTAGCTAGGTAAACAATGGAGCTAGCTTAATGTAGCTAGCTAGCTAGGTAAACAATGGAGCTAGCTTAATGTAGCTAGCTAGCTAGGTAAACAATGGAGCTAGCTAGCTAGGTAAACAATGAACCTAGCGAGGTAAACAATGAACCTAGCGAGGTAAACAATGAACCTAGCGAGGTAAACAATGGAGCTAGCTAGCTAGGTAAACAATGGAGCTAGCTAGCTAGGTAAACAATGAACCTAGCGAGGTAAACAATGGAGCTAGCTAGCTAGGTAAACAATGAACCTAGCGAGGTAAACAATGAACCTACCTAGGTAAACAATGGAGCTAGCTAGCTAGGTAAACAATGGAGCTAGCTAGCTAGGTAAACAATGAACCTAGCGAGGTAAACAATGGAGCTAGCTAGCTAGGTAAACAATGAACCTAGCGAGGTAAACAATGAACCTAGCAAGGTAAACAATGAACCTAGCTAGGTAAACAATGAACCTAGCGAGGTAAACAATGAACCTAGCTAGGTAAACAATGTGTAAGAGCACACATGTCACATAACGTTAGCTAGTTAAACAACAATGAACATCATGTTAAATCATGCCAAATCATGTTGTTACTGGCCTGCATGAATATCCTGGGAGCTAACCAACCAGGTACAATGTTAGCTAGCTAACATTAGACTCTAACTAGCAAAGTAAACGGTTTCCTGTATACGAATAATAACGTCATACACGTAACGTTAGCTTGGGAGCCAGCCAGCTAACGTTAGCTAGCTAACTGAAATGATTTAGTATTTTTCATCTCGACATCCGACTGAGAATATCGACACTGTCCCCTTTCATATACCAGCTCAGAGGGAGAGGAAATCGTTTATTTGTCTGAATAGGCCAGAAAATGTGACGCGTCATTTCATATGCAAATGTGGGGTGTGAAACCTGACACTTCAAGTCAGCTCCGCTGAGAGAGTGGGAACATAGAGCTGACAGGTGGAGCTTTCTGGGACCATACAATGTTCACAGAGCGCTTTGTACACCAAAACGTCAGTAGGAACCGGTCCAGAACCGCTTAAAGTCCCCTATATTGGGGACTTAACATCTAAGAGGTTTTTGCATTTTTGTCTTTTAGTCACAGCGCAGTGAATTCATTCCAGGGATAAAACTCCAGGATTGATCCCCACTTGTGACTATCAACAAAATATGGTAAAACTATGTTTGTTCAATAAATGTCTAATAAATAGTAATGTGATTCAAAATAATTGACATGTGTTTTTTCTACATGAATTGTTGTACAACTTACTTCCTCAACCTTTAAATAACACATACACATGAAAGAAACCCTCCACGGACTGTTCAAATTGGAGAATTGGAAACCCTCCTAAGCAGATCAAACCCACAAACCTTGTTATCAAAAGAGCCAGAGACAACAACTTCAATGGACAACATACATTCTGTAGTTAGTGAACAGTAGTACAGTAGCAGGGACCGAGCGTTATGTAAACAAAGGTTACAACGTCTATAAATATAATTTTTCTATCTATACACAAACAATGTGTAAAGAAAGTAAACGTTGAACAAAAAAAAAATACAAGACACGTTTCATAAAGTAGAAACCCTGTAAAATCCATTCAATTATTAAATCAATGATTTTCAACATTTTCATTGAAAATAATGTATTTTCCATTAAGAAGGTATTATTCTACTATAACATTTTAAAATGACATTTTAACAAAATGGTGGGCTGGGCCAAGACTGATCAGCTCAACTAACCATTAAAAATAATATTGTAAGGAGAGAAAAGATTCAGTCAATATAAGGTCAATGCAAACACACAATATAAAATGTTTATTTACCAAATATAGAACATTTACCTACCTAATATATAAAAGTTTACCTAGCTAATCTGTATGAGACATTTAGACATTCTAGAATTCTATTGGACTATATATTCTAACCAAACCTGCATTACCAGTTCTTATCAGTAGGTGTCACTATGCCAGTAGTTAGCTAGTCTAAAAAAAGACTGATGGCAAGATGGCTGCCTGGCTCTGTATTTGTGAAAGTGACGGTGGTGCTAGAATCCATTCATTCTTTCTTTCTGCATTAGCCATCCATCTGTAATGGTTTGGACGAATGTGTTCATGTTGTCTGTGTAGCTCTGTGGTATTAGAATCCATTAATTCTTCTTCTTCTCTGTGGCGTAATTTGTAGATTTTGTACTTTTTTTTAAGACAGTGAAATTTGCATCGAAAACATTTGTGAATAATCACCTGCACGTGAAATAAAACGATACGCTAACTGGACTAACAAACTGGCTGACTAACATGTTCAGGAACTTCAGTACCCCTTCGTTATCAACACCAGATGATTCCATCTTATTTATTCTGTTACCAAACATTTTATTCGGTAGTGTCTAAATGACTAACGTTAGCTGCTGGCTACATGATGGTCGTTAGCGAGGTGGGTTTTGTTTGACTAACGTTAGCTGCTGGCTACATGATGGTCGTTAGCGAGGTGGGTTTTGTTTGACTAACGTTAGCTGCTGGCTACATGATGGTCGTGGCGAGGTGGGTTTTGTTTGACTAACGTTAGCTGCTGGCTATATGATGGTCGTGGCGAGGTGGGTTTTGTTTGACTAACGTTAGCTGCTGGCTACATGATGGTCGTGGCGAGGTGGGTTTTGTTTGACTAACGTTAGCTGCTGGCTACATGATGGTCGAGGCGAGGTGGGTTTTGTTTGACTAACGTTAGCTGCTGGCTACATGATGGTCGTTAGCGAGGTGGGTTTTGTTTGACTAACGTTAGCTGCTGGCTATATGATGGTCGTGGCGAGGTGGGTTTTGTTTGACTAACGTTAGCTGCTGGCTACATGATGGTCGTTAGCGAGGTGGGTTTTGTTTGACTAACGTTAGCTGCTGGCTACATGATGGTCGTTAGCGAGGTGGGTTTTGTTTGACTAACGTTAGCTGCTGGCTACATGATGGTCGTGGCGAGGTGGGTTTTGTTTGACTAACGTTAGCTGCTGCTGGTTACGAGGTGGGTTTTGATGGTCGTTACATGAGCTAGGTGGGTTTTGTTTGACTAACGTTAGCTGCTGGCTACATGATGGTCGTGGCGAGGTGGGTTTTGTTTGACTAACGTTAGCTGCTGGCTACATGATGGTTGTTAGCGAGGTGGGTTTTGTTTGACTAACGTTAGCTGCTGGCTACATGATGGTCGTGGCGAGGTGGGTTTTGTTTGACTAACGTCAGCTGCTGGCTACATGATGGTCATTAGCAAGGTGGGTTTTGTTTGACTAACGTCAGCTGCTGGCTACATGATGGTCGTTAGCGAGGTGGTTTTGTTTGACTAACGTTAGCTGCTGGCTACATGATGGTCGTTAGCGAGGTGGGTTTTGTTTGACTAACGTTAGCTGCTGGCTACATGATGGTCGTTAGCGAGGTGGGTTTTGTTTGACTAACGTTAGCTGCTGGCTACATGATGGTTGTTAGCGAGGTGGGTTTTGTTTGACTAACGTTAGCTGCTGGCTACATGATGGTCGTTAGCGAGGTGGGTTTTGTTTGACTAACGTTAGCTGCTGGCTATATGATGGTCGTGGCGAGGTGGGTTTTGTTTGACTAACGTTAGCTGCTGGCTACATGATGGTCGTTAGCGAGGTGGGTTTTGTTTGACTAACGTTAGCTGCTGGCTACATGATGGTCGTTAGCGAGGTGGGTTTTGTTTGACTAACGTTAGCTGCTGGCTACATGATGGTCGTGGCGAGGTGGGTTTTGTTTGACTAACGTTAGCTGCTGGCTACATGATGGTCGTTAGCGAGGTGGGTTTTGTTTGACTAACGTTAGCTGCTGGTTACATGATGGTCGTTAGCTAGGTGGGTTTTGTTTGACTAACGTTAGCTGCTGGCTACATGATGGTCGTGGCGAGGTGGGTTTTGTTTGACTAACGTTAGCTGCTGGCTACATGATGGTTGTTAGCGAGGTGGGTTTTGTTTGACTAACGTTAGCTGCTGGCTACATGATGGTCGTGGCGAGGTGGGTTTTGTTTGACTAACGTCAGCTGCTGGCTACATGATGGTCATTAGCAAGGTGGGTTTTGTTTGACTAACGTCAGCTGCTGGCTACATGATGGTCGTTAGCGAGGTGGTTTTGTTTGACTAACGTTAGCTGCTGGCTACATGATGGTCGTTAGCGAGGTGGGTTTTGTTTGACTAACGTTAGCTGCTGGCTACATGATGGTCGTTAGCGAGGTGGGTTTTGTTTGACTAACGTTAGCTGCTGGCTACATGATGGTCGAGGCGAGGTGGGTTTTGTTTGACTAACGTTAGCTGCTGGCTACATGATGGTCGTGGCGAGGTGGGTTTTGTTTGACTAACGTTAGCTGCTGGCTACATGATGGTTGTTAGCGAGGTGGGTTTTGTTTGACTAACGTTAGCTGCTGGCTACATGATGGTCGTTAGCGAGGTGGGTTTTGTTTGACTAACGTTAGCTGCTGGCTATATGATGGTCGTGGCGAGGTGGGTTTTGTTTGACTAACGTTAGCTGCTGGCTACATGATGGTCGTTAGCGAGGTGGGTTTTGTTTGACTAACGTTAGCTGCTGGCTACATGATGGTCGTTAGCGAGGTGGGTTTTGTTTGACTAACGTTAGCTGCTGGCTACATGATGGTCGTGGCGAGGTGGGTTTTGTTTGACTAACGTTAGCTGCTGGCTACATGATGGTCGTTAGCGAGGTGGGTTTTGTTTGACTAACGTTAGCTGCTGGTTACATGATGGTCGTTAGCTAGGTGGGTTTTGTTTGACTAACGTTAGCTGCTGGCTACATGATGGTCGTGGCGAGGTGGGTTTTGTTTGACTAACGTTAGCTGCTGGCTACATGATGGTTGTTAGCGAGGTGGGTTTTGTTTGACTAACGTTAGCTGCTGGCTACATGATGGTCGTGGCGAGGTGGGTTTTGTTTGACTAACGTCAGCTGCTGGCTACATGATGGTCATTAGCAAGGTGGGTTTTGTTTGACTAACGTCAGCTGCTGGCTACATGATGGTCGTTAGCGAGGTGGTTTTGTTTGACTAACGTTAGCTGCTGGCTACATGATGGTCGTTAGCGAGGTGGGTTTTGTTTGACTAACGTTAGCTGCTGGCTACATGATGGTCGTGGCGAGGTGGGTTTTGTTTGACTAACGTTAGCTGCTGGCTACATGATGGTCGTTAGCGAGGTGGGTTTTGTTTGACTAACGTTAGCTGCTGGCTACATGATGGTCGTGGGGAGGTGGGTTTTGTTTGACTAACGTTAGCTGCTGGCTACATGATGGTCGTTAGCGAGGTGGGTTTTGTTTGACTAACGTTAGCTGCTGGCTACATGATGGTCGTGGCGAGGTGGGTTTTGTTTGACTAACGTTAGCTGCTGGCTACATGATGGTCGTTAGCGAGGTGGGTTTTGTTTGACTAACGTTAGCTGCTGGCTACATGATGGTCGTTAGCGAGGTGGGTTTTGTTTGACTAACGTTAGCTGCTGGCTACATGATGGTCGTTAGCGAGGTGGGTTTTGTTTGACTAACGTTAGCTGCTGGCTACATGATGGTCGTTAGCGAGGTGGGATTTGTTTGACTAACGTTAGCTGCTGGCTACATGATGGTCGTTAGCGAGGTGGGTTTTGTTTGACTAACGTTAGCTGCTGGCTACATGATGGTCGTTAGCGAGGTGGGTTTTGTTTGACTAACGTTAGCTGCTGGCTACATGATGGTCGTTGTTACCAACGCATATCCAGATTGTATAAAAGAAGATTACTGTGTGACTCACGTGGAATTGGACTGCGGTTATGACTCATGATTGCCGATGTGCCGGTAATACGGTAACCGTAACAACCAAACCCAGTTGTTGAGAGGTGTTGTTGAGGAGGCTTTGTCAGCTGTAGCTAGGAGACCACTGTGACAGTCAAGTTAAGTCTAATACTAGATTCAGTTAAGGTGAGTGGGAGAGTGTTTGGTTTTCAGTTACACTTTGAGAACCAGCTTTGTGAGACTTTTATTTTAAATACATTTTTATTTTGAATAAATATGCCAGCCTGGTTTGTGTGCCCTCATTGCCATCCTATCAGCCACCTACCAGCAACGCTATACCCTCATTGTCATCCTATCAGCCACCTACCAGCAACGCTATACCCTCATTGTCATCCTATCAGCCACCTACCAGCAATGCTGTACCCTCATTGT
This sequence comes from Oncorhynchus keta, assembly GCF_023373465.1. Lineage (NCBI taxonomy): Eukaryota > Metazoa > Chordata > Actinopteri > Salmoniformes > Salmonidae > Oncorhynchus > Oncorhynchus keta. The sequence goes on along the minus strand of NC_068448.1, from coordinate 4,862,250 downwards.
CATCCTATCAGCCACCTACCAGCAACGCTATACCCTCATTGCCATCCTATCAGCCACGCCTAGCAAGTTGTTACTCATTGTTTATACAACGGGTGGGTCTAATCCTGGATGCTGGTTGGTTAAAACCGCATTCCAGCCGGTGTCTATTCCACAAGTTACCACCGGCTAAATCTACGACCTTAAAATGCCTATTTACTCTGTTCCATCTGACTGCGCAATCCACTGTCTCATCAGCCCAGCCAGGTCCTTTGTGTACTAGGATCTACCCCGTAAAAAACATCTAGACATCATGTCCCATTTCTTTTTCAACTAGCCATTGGTTGTCTCTCTCCGACATGTGCAACATTGTTTAAATATTTAAATGAGGTCTCCAGCTGTCCTCATTGTAATGAAGGAAGGAGGCAGACAGGCTGGAATTTTGTTCTCAGCCAGTCGAAATCATGAATCAGCATTCTACTTTTATGGATATACACAAAGAAAACACAAAATCCAGCTAGTTTGCTGTTATTCCATCTTCAGTTTGAGGTGATTGTGTTGTGTAGTTGGCTATCTTTTCTGAAAAGTGTCCTGGCAAGTGAGCAAATGATCTGTACCAGGCAAAATGTCACATTATTGTTATGGAACAAACAAACGCAGCTACTTTGCGGTTATTCTGGCTGAGCTGTTTAACATCACTGTTTTAGCCAATGTTGGCTAGCTAGCAAGCAAGGGATAAGAACGTTGCCAGCCATCATGGAAACGGAACATTTAGAGCGAACGATTCGTAGATATTCGTAGATACAAAACAAAAAGACTGAACGACTGGGTCCCGTCCATAGATACAGAACAAAAAGACTGAACGACTGGGTCACCATAGATACAGAACAACAAGACTGAACGACTGGGTCTCGTCCATAGATACAGAACAACAAGACTGAACGACTGGGTCGGGTCCATAGATACAGAACATAAAGACTGAACGACTGGGTCTCGTCCATAGATACAGAACAAAAATACTGAACGACTGGGTCCCGTCCATAGATACAGAACAACAAGACTGAACGACTGGGTCTCGTCCATAGATACAGAACCAAAAGACTGAATGACTGGGTCGCGTCCATAGATACAGAACAACAAGACTGAACGACTGGGTCACGTCCATAGATACAGAACAACAAGACTGAACGACTGGGTCGCCATAGATACAGAACAACAAGACTGAACGACTGGGTCGCCATAGATACAGAACAACAAGACTGAACGACTGGGTCGCCATAGATACAGAACAAAAAGACTGAACGACTGGGTCGCGTCCATAGATACAGAACAACAAGACTGAACGACTGGGTCGCGTCCATAGATACAGAACAACAACACTGAACGACTGGGTCGCCATAGATACAGAACAAAAAGACTGAACGACTGGGTCGCCATAGATACAGAACAAAAAGACTGAACGACTGGGTCGGGTCCATAGATACAGAACAACAAGACTGAACGACTGGGTCGCCATAGATACAGAACAACAAGACTGAACGACTGGGTCGGGTCCATAGATACAGAACAACAAGACTGAACGACTGGGTCGCCATAGATACAGAACAAAAAGACTGAACGACTGGGTCGCCATAGATACAGAACAAAAAGACTGAACGACTGGGTCGCGTCCATAGATACAGAACAACAACACTGAACGACTGGGTCGCCATAGATACAGAACAAAAAGACTGAACGACTGGGTCGCCATAGATACAGAACAACAAGACTGAACGACTGGGTCGGGTCCATAGATACAGAACAACAAGACTGAACGACTGGGTCGCCATAGATACAGAACAACAAGACTGAACGACTGGGTCGCCATAGATACAGAACAAAAAGACTGAACGACTGGGTCGCCATAGATACAGAACAACAAGACTGAACGACTGGGTCGGGTCCATAGATACAGAACAACAAGACTGAACGACTGGGTCGCCATAGATACAGAACAACAAGACTGAACGACTGGGTCGCCATAGATACAGAACAAAAAGACTGAACGACTGGGTCGCCATAGATACAGAACAACAAGACTGAACGACTGGGTCACCATAGATACAGAACAAGAAGACTGAACGACTGGGTCGCGTCCATAGATACAGAACATAAAGACTGAACGACTGGGTCTCGTCCATAGATACAGACCAACAAGACTGAACGACTGGGTCGGGTCCATAGATACAGAACAAAAAGACTGAACGACTGGGTCACGTCCATAGATACAGAACAACAAGACTGAACGACTGGGTCGCCATAGATACAGAACAAAAAGACTGAACGACTGGGTCGCCATAGATACAGAACAACAAGACTGAACGACTGGGTCACCATAGATACAGAACAAGAAGACTGAACGACTGGGTCGCGTCCATAGATACAGAACATAAAGACTGAACGACTGGGTCACGTCCATAGATACAGACCAACAAGACTGAACGACTGGGTCGGGTCCATAGATACAGAACAAAAAGACTGAACGACTGGGTCACGTCCATAGATACAGAACAACAAGACTGAATGACTGGGTCACCATAGATACAGAACAAAAAGACTGAACGACTGGGTCGCGTCCATAGATACAGAACATAAAGACTGAACGACTGGGTCGCGTCCATAGATACAGAACAAAAAGACTGAACGACTGGGTCACGTCCATAGATACAGAACAACAAGACTGAACGACTGGGTCGAGTCCATAGATACAGAACAACAAGACTGAACGACTGGGTCTCGTCCATAGATACAGAACATAAAGACTGAACGACTGGGTCACGTCAATAGATACAGAACAAAAAGACTGAACGACTGGGTCGGGTCCATAGATACAGAACAACAAGACTGAACAGACTGGGTCACGTCTCTGGAAACCGAACCAATAGAATGAACGACCAGCCGTATTGGTTAGCAACCCTAGATTTGTTTTGGGACTATATCTTCTAGAAAGATGTTATAGTATCAACAAATTAATCCAAATATATATTTTTAATAAAAATATGTTGAATATGTTGATCATTCTTTCGGTTGCAGCAAATGTTCTCATAACATAAAAATAAATAAATAATATAAATTAATAAATAATAATATACATAAATAATATAAATTAATAAATAATAATATAAATAAATACTATAAATAAATAATAATATAAATAATATAAATAAATAAATAATAATATAAATAAATAATATAAATTAATAAATAATAATATAAATTAATAATATAAATAAATAAATAATAATATAAAGAAATAATATAAAGAAATAATATAAATTAATAAATAATAATATAAAGAAATAATATAAATTAATAAATAATAATATAAAGAAATAATATAAATTAATAAATAATACTATACATAATATAAATAAATAAATAATAATATAAATTAATAATATAAATTACTAAATAATAATATAAATAAATCATATAAATAAATAATATAAATAATAATATAAATAAATAATCTAAATAATAATATAACTAACTAATATAAATTAATAAATAATAATATAAATAAATAATATAAATAAATAATATAACTCATATAAATAAATACATAAATAATAATATAAATAAATAATATACATAAATAAATAAATAATAATATAAATACTGTCGAAGCCAGTGTTTGGAGGATATATTTGCTAACAACACCCGTTCTAAAATATCCTTCAAACATCTACTTCTCTGGCAGGGAGAGAGTGCGGGATATGGAGGGAGAGAGTGAGGGATAGGGAGGGAGAGAGTGAGGGATAGGGAGGGAGAGAGTGCGGGATATGGAGGGAGAGAGTGAGGGATAGGGAGGGAGAGAGTGAGGGATAGGGAGAGAGTGAGGGATAGGGAGGGAGAGAGTGCATCTGCTTCTCTGGCAGGGAGAGAGTGAGGGATAGGGAGGGAGAGAGTGAGGGATAGGGAGGGAGAGAGTGCATCTGCTTCTCTGGCAGGGAGAGTGCATCTGCTTCTCTGGCAGCGAGAGAGTGCATCTGCTTCTCTGGCAGGGAGAGAGTGAGGGATAGGGAGGGAGAGAGTGAGGGATAGGGAGGGATTATCACTTAAATAATCATCAGTACAACTGCACCGTTTCTGTGTTGTGGGAACAAACTAAGGAATGTTCTGAGTTTGGAACGGAGTAGTCTTTCCAATATGAGACGTGAAATTGAGGAGTACTTGTACTTCTATGGAGAGAGTATAGACATGTAGAAGAGAATAGACACATATGGAGAAGAGGATGACAAGTATGAGGAAAAGGATGAGAGATATGGAGAAAAGGATGACAGATATGGAGAAGAGGATGACAGATATGATGAGAGTATGGAGTCAGAGGAAAGGGGAGAAAACAATACCTTTTTGGAGGAGAAGATGGAGATGGAGAGGGGAGAAAACAATACCTTTTTGGAGGAGAAGATTGAGATGGAGAGGGGAGAAAACAATACCTTTTTGGAGGAGAAGATGGAGATGGAGAGGGGAGAAAACAATACCTTTTTGGAGGAGGAGATGGAGATGGAGAGGGGAGAAGACAATACCTTTTTGGAGGAGGAGATGGAGAGGGGAGAAAGAGGAGAGAACATAATAAAAAGTGCACTACATACCTCTTTGGGGGACAGGATAGAGATGTAGTCCTCGTAGATCATGCGTGCTTTCTCCTCTACTGTGTTCTTGTTCATCTCCTGTTTGAGGTCTTCACAGGCCAGCCAGAACAACATGTTCTCCTCGCTGTACTCAGTCCTTAAGAACTCCCTGAACACGTTCCGACCTGCAGGATTCTTCATCAGCTTATCGAACGACTGAGCCCAGACACTTATCTCATCTAATGTTGGTTTGGTGCTGGGGGGTGGGAGAGAGAAAGAGGTTTAACGACTGATCCCAGACCCATATCTCATCTAATGTTGGTTTGGTGCTGGTGGGTGGGAGAGAGGGAGAGAGTGAGGGATAGGGAAGGAGAGAGTGCGGGATAGGGAGGGAGAGAATGAGGGATAGGCAGAGAGAGTGAGGGATATGGAGGGAGAGAGTGAGGGATAGGGAGGGAGAGAGTGAGTGAGGGATATGGAGGGTGAAAGTGAGGGATAGGGAGGGAGAGAGTGAGGGAGATGGAGGGAGAAAGTGAGGGATAGGGAGGGAGAGAGTGAGGGATATGGAGGGAGAAAGTGAGGGATAGGGAGGGAGAGAGTGAGGGATAGGGAGGGAGAGAGTGAGGGATATGGAGGGAGAAAGTGAGGGATAGGGAGGGAGAGAGAGAGAGAGAGAGAGGAGGGGGGAAGATAGAGAGAGATAGAAGGCGAAAGAGAGAGAGACATATAGAGAGGGAAAGAGAGAGGGAGAGAGAGAGGGATATTGCACTCATCAATATTAAATAGAAATTATTCTAAAATATTACTTAAGTATAGAAAAAGTGTGATTTATCAAACAATCTTACGAGTCTCACATTGGTAGGAGATAACCACTGGTAGGAGATAACCATTGATAAATACCAACTGTTCTCAGCCTCAGTGCTCCTGCATGACTCTATTTCATCCCTAATGAACCATATATGCTCTAAGTCCATTATCAATCCCATTAAAGCCTGTGAGAATATGCAACGCCCTGTGAAATAGCCTTGAAAGGCGCAAAACAAAAATGCGATTGAGTGTTATTTGTTTGTTTGTTTGTGTTATTAGTTGAGTGTTATTTGTTTGTGTTATTAGTTGAGTGTTATTTGTTTGTTTGTGTTATTAGTTGAGTGTTATTTGTTTGTGTTATTAGTTGTGTGTTGTTTGTTTGTTTGTGTTATTAGTTGAGTGTTATTTGTTTGTTTGTGTTTGTTTGTTTGTTTGTTTGTTTGTGTTAGTAGTTGTGTGTTGTTTGTTTGTTTGTGTTATTAGTTGAGTGTTGTTTGTTTGTTTGTGTTATTAGTTGTGTGTTATTTGTTTGTTTGTGTTATTAGTTGTGTGTTATTTGTTTGTTTGTGTTATTAGTTGAGTGTTATTTGTTTGTGTTATTAGTTGGGTGTTGTTTGTTTGTTTGTGTTATTACATTTACATTTTATTTAGCAGACGCTCTTTGTGTGCATTCACCTTTTGTCACTTTACAATAGTGCATCTAAATCTTTTGTTTGTGTTATTAGTAGTGTGTGTTATTTGTTTGTTAGTAGTTAGTAGTTAGTAGTGTTAGTTTGTTTGTTTGTGTTATTAGTAGTAATAGTAATAGTAAGTGTTATTTGTTTGTGTTATTAGTTGTAGAGTGTTATTTGTTTGTAATTGTTAGTTAGTAGTTAATGGTGTAGTGTAGTAGTAGTATAGTAGTAGTAGTGGTAAGCAGTAGCAAGTAGTAGTATTAGTGGTTGTTAGTAGTGTTATTAGTTATTAGTAGTTAGTTTAGTTTGTTTGTTTGTAGTTAGTATTAGTAGTAGTTAGTGTTTAGTTTGTTAGTAGTGTAGTAATGTTAGTAGTTAGTTTAATAGTAGTAGTAGTTGGTTGTAGTTGTTTAGTTTGTTGTTTTAGTAGTAGTGGTAATAGTGGTAGTAGTAGTAGTAGTAATAGTAGTAGTTGTAGTAGTAGTGTTATTTGTTTGTAGTAGTTGTGTAGTAGTAGTAGTAGTAGAGTGTTATTTGTAGCAGTTAGTTTGTTTGTTTGTTTGTTATTAGTAGTTAGTTAGTAGTGTTATTTGTTTGTTTGTGTTTGTTTGTTTGTTTGTTAGTGTTAGTTAGTAGTGTTGTTTGTTTGTTTGTGTTATTAGTTAGTGTAGTAGTATTTGTTTGTTTGTGTTATTAGTTGTAGTGTTATTTGTTTGTTTGTGTTATTAGTTGTGTGTTATTTGTTTGTTTGTTTGTGTTATTAGTTGTGTGTTATTTGTTTGTTTGTTTGTGTTATTAGTTGTGTGTTATTTGTTTGTTTGTGTTATTAGTTGTGTGTTATTTGTTTGTTTGTGTGTTTGTTTGTTTGTTTGTTTGTGTTATTAGTTGAGGGTTTATTATTTGTTTGTGTTATTAGTTGTGTGTTATTTGTTTGTTTGTTTGTGTTATTAGTTGAGTGTTATTTGTTTGTGTGTTTGTTTGTTTGTTTGTTTGTTTGTTTGTTTGTTTGTGTTATTAGTTGAGTGTTATTTGTTTGTTTGTTTGTGTTATTAGTTGAGTGTTATTTGTTTGTTTGTGTTATTAGTTGAGTGTTATTTGTTTGTTTGTGTGTTTGTTTGTTTGTTTGTTTGTGTTATTAGTTGAGTGTTATTTGTGTGTGTTATTAGTTGAGTGTTATTTGTTTGTTTGTTTGTGTTATTAGTTGAGTGTTATTTGTTTGTTTGTTTGTTTGTGTTATTAGTTGTGTGTTATTTGTTTGTTTGTTTGTTTGTGTTATTAGTTGTGTGTTGTTTGTTTGTTTGTGTTATTAGTTGTGTGTTATTTGTTTGTTTGTGTTATTAGTTGAGTGTTATTTGTTTGTTTGTTTGTTTGTGTTATTAGTTGAGTGTTATTTGTTTGTTTGTTTGTTTGTGTTATTAGTTGAGTGTTAATTTGGCTCAGTTGTGGCTTATCCAGTAAATATTAAAACATACAGTAATTAGTGAGCAGTGAATTAGTTTCTCTACTTTTTACACTCCAAGAATGTTGCATTTGAAATCAAACAATGACTATGAGGTTAAAGGTTAAAGGTTAAAGAGCAGACTGTCAGCTTTGAACCATTTAGATTAATTAATTACATTTAAACACAAATGAACTTATATGTGTCTTAAAGTAGTAAAAAAGTATTTTATTCCAATATGCATAGAATGCAATGACTACATCAAGCTTTGAGACTGTAACTTTGTTGGTGTCACGTCCTGCCCTTAGTTCCTTTGTTATGTTTCTTGTTTAGGTTGGTCAGGGCGTGAGTTTGGGTGGGCATTTTATGTGTTGTTCTAGTTCTGGTTTTCTATGTGTTTGGCCTGGTATGGTTCTCAATCAGAGGCAGCTGTCAATCGTTGTCTCTGATTGAGAACCATATTTAGGCAGCCTGTTTTCCCACTTTTGTTTGTATGTGGTTATTTTCTGTTTAGTGTGTTTTAAACCTGACGGAGCTGTTTCGGGTTGTTATTTTGTTGCTTGTTTAATAGTGTTCAGTTTTACCATTAAAATGATGAACATTTACGCTGCACTTTGGTCCTCACCTTCTTCCCACGACAGCTTTTACAGTTGTATGCATTTGATGTTGGTTTTGGTCGTGTTCAGATTATTTTGTGCCAAAACAAAAATAATAAAAAGCTTCTAATTGCTTCATTCATTCATTCATTCACCCCCCCACTCTCCCCTGTACCTATTCCCCAGGTCGTTGCTGTAAATTAGAATGTGTTCTCAGTCAACTTACCGGTAAAATAAGGGTTCATAAAATAACTAAATAAATTATCAATTTTTTGGGGGCTTTTTACAAATTTTGTATTGTGTCATTTTTGGAGTCACGTTTATTGTGAATAGAATATGTTTCTAAACACTTCTACATGAATGTGGATGTTACCATGGTTACGGATAATCCTTAATTAATCGTGAATAATGATGAGGGAGACACACATATATCATGTACAGTGGCTTGCCAAAGTATTCACCCCCCTTGGCATTTTTTCCTATTTTGTTGCCTAACAACCTGGAATTAAAATGGATTTTTGGGGATGTTTGTATCATGTGATTTACACAACATGCCCACCACTTTGAAGATGCTAGATATGTTTTTTTATTGTGAAGCAAAGAAGAAATAAGACACAATAAAAAACAGAGAACTTGCGTAACTATTCACCCCCCCCCAAAGTCAATACATTGTAGAGCCACCTTTTACAGCAATTGCAGCTGCAAGTCTCTTGGGGTACATCTCTATAAGCTTGGCACATCGAGCCACTGGGATTTTTTTCCCTCCCATTTATTTGCCAAAGCTCCACAGCGGTGATTGGAGTATCTGTCCGTAGGACCACTTTAAGCTCTACACTCCACAGAGGAGATTGGAGTATCTGTCCGTAGGACCACTTTAAGCCCTACACTCCACAGAGGTGATTGGAGTATCTGTCCATAGGACCACTTTAAGCCCTACACTCCACAGAGGAGATTGGAGTATCTGTCCGTAGGACCACTTTAAGCTGTACACTCCACAGCGGTGATTGGAGTATCTGTCCATAGGACCACTTTAAGCTCTACACTCCACAGAGGTGATTGGAGTATCTGTCCATAGGACCACTTTAAGCTCTACACTCCACAGAGGTGATTGGAGTATCTGTCCATAGGACCACTTTAAGCTCTACACTCCACAGAGGTGATTGGAGTATCTGTCCATAGGACCACTTTAAGCTCTACACTCCACAGAGGTGATTGGAGTATCTGTCCATAGGACCACTTTAAGCTCTACACTCCACAGCGGTGATTGGAGTATCTGTCCATAGGACCACTTTAAGCTCTACACTCCACAGAGGTGGGCTTTACGGAAGAGCCCGGCTTTCCAAACATTCTAAAGAGCACACGGCAACTGGGCACGTTCAGCCCTTACAGACCTCCAAATGTCCTCTATGCAAACTCTGAGGGCACACAATTAGATTTCTGAATAACGGCACAGCTATTCGTAGCCTATTTCACTGTGGAAAAGGGGACTGTAATACACATGTCAAGTTGATATGATTTTCAGTCTGTTTCCAGGGATCATAAGGAAAAATCATCTAAAAATAATTGCTACGTGTTTTTACAATCCCCTTCTACAAACTGAGAGACTATATACAGTAGAGAGGCTATATACAGTAGAGAGAATATATACAGTAGAGAGGCTATATACAGTAGAGAGAATATATACAGTAGAGAGGCTATATACAGTAGAGAGAATATATACAGTAGAGAGAATATATACAGTAGAGAGGCTATAAAAGTAGAGAGGCTATACGTGTATTTACAATCCCCTTCTACAAACTGAGAGACAATATACAGTAGAGAGGCTATATACAGTAGTGAGGCTATATACAGTCGTGAGGCTATATACAGTAGAGAGGCTATATACAGAAGAGAGGCTATATACAGTAGTGAGGCTATATACAGTAGAGAGGCTATATACAGTAGAGAGAATATATACAGTAGAGAGGCTATATACAGTAGAGAGGCTATAAACAGTAGAGAGGCTATATACAGTAGAGAGGCTATATACAGTAGTGAGGCTATATACAGTAGTTAGTAATTGCTACGTGTATTTACAATCCCCTTCTACAACCTGATTACTCATTTACCTAGCTTGTAATCCATTTATACATTCAGTGCATGGAGATAATATCGGAAAAAGGAAAGTGTATCCTTTCTCCACTTGGAACCGGCTGGTTTGCTCGACCTTATTCGCGGTTTCTTCGCCCGTAAAAGTGGTGGGAATTATGAGGGAATTAAGTAAAGGTCAGAATATGGTGTAACTGTAGACACACCTCTGACACACCTTCATTTATTTGATCTCCTAAGCAAAAAGCGGGTGAATAGCGTGCTATTCTCGTGCTTAAATTCAAGGTCAGAATACGCACAGAGAGAGAAGGATGTAAAAAATTGAAATTACGCGCTTAACTCAGGTCTGAAATCAGGGCCTATATGAATAGTTTAGTTCCAAAACGACATAAAAACCACTATGGCTGTGTTTACCACAAGGAAAGCACAATTCTGACACGTTTTCCACTAATTGGTCTTTTCCACGTCAGATCTTTTTTTCAAAGCTGATCTGATTGGTAAATGTTTTTGATCAGAATTGGGCTGCCTGTGTAAACAAGGCCTTTGAAGCGCATTTCTGACGCTTTCATATTGAAATAGTCTACATAGAAATACAATGAATTTTTACACTGCATTTTAACTCCCAGGATGCAATGCTCCACCAAAACCAGTGGTTAGCAAGCCCAGACAAACGCGAAGTAGTCTAAATATATTGTTGTTATCGCTATGAGTGCATTTTCACTTTTAGAATGTAGTCCTATTATAATGCTCACCGGGAATGCTCAGTACAGTATCTTCATGTCATTGTCACTTAGCAACTATTTGGATTTAGTCGTTAGTAGAATAATTTCATGTGTAAAATAGTTGTTGTTTTTGGAACTAAACGTCCCTTGCACTGCACTGCTTTGTAAAACCATTCCCATAGTTGTTTTTGGGTGAGCTGGCCCTCATCCGCTCTGTAATCAAAGTATTCCCATGGTTGTTTTTGGGTGAGCTGGCCCTCATCCGCTCTGTAATCAAAGTATTCCCATGGTTGTTTTTGGGTGAGCTGGCCCTCATCCGCTCTGTAATCAAAGTATTCCCATGGTTGTTTTTGGGTGAGCTGGCCCTCATCCGCTCTGTAATCAAAGTATTCCCATGGTTGTTTTTGGGTGAGCTGGCCCTCATCCGCTCTGTAATCAAAGTATTCCCATGGTTGTTTTTGGGTGAGCTGGCCCTCATCCGCTCTGTAATCAAAGTATTCCCATAGTTGTTTTTGGGTGAGCTGGCCCTCATCCGCTCTGTAATCAAAGTATTCCCATAGTTGTTTTTGGGTGAGCTGGCCCTCATCCGCTCTGTAATCAAAGTATTCCCATAGTTGTTTGGGTGAGCTGGCCCTCATCCGCTCTGTAATCAAAGTATTCCCATGGTTGTTTTTGGGTGAGCTGGCCCTCATCCGCTCTGTAATCAAAGTATTCCCATAGTTGTTTTTGGGTGAGCTGGCCCTCATCCGCTCTGTAATCAAAGTATTCCCATGGTTGTTTTTGGGTGAGCTGGCCCTCATCCGCTCTGTAATCAAAGTATTCCCATGGTTGTTTTTGGGTGAGCTGGTATTCCCATGGTTGTTTTTGGGTGAGCTGGCCTCTCATCCGCTCTGTAATCAAAGTATTCCCATGGTTGTTTTTGGGTGAGCTGGCCCTCATCCGCTCTGTAATCAAAGTATTCCCATGGTTGTTTTTGGGTGAGCTGGCCCTCATCCGCTCTGTAATCAAAGTATTCCCATGGTTGTTTTTGGGTGAGCTGGCCCTCATCCGCTCTGTAATCAAAGTATTCCCATGGTTGTTTTTGGGTGAGCTGGCCCTCATCCGCTCTGTAATCAAAGTATTCCCATGGTTGTTTTTGGGTGAGCTGGCCCTCATCCGCTCTGTAATCAAAGTATTCCCATGGTTGTTTTTGGGTGAGCTGGCCCTCATCCGCTCTGTAATCAAAGTATTCCCATGGTTGTTTTTGGGTGAGCTGGCCCTCATCCGCTCTGTAATCAAAGTATTCCCATGGTTGTTTTTGGGTGAGCTGGCCCTCATCCGCTCTGTAATCAAAGTATTCCCATGGTTGTTTTTGGGTGAGCTGGCCCTCATCCGCTCTGTAATCAAAGTATTCCCATGGTTGTTTTTGGGTGAGCTGGCCCTCATCCGCTCTGTAATCAAAGTATTCCCATGGTTGTTTTTGGGTGAGCTGGCCCTCATCCGCTCTGTAATCAAAGTATTCCCATGGTTGTTTTTGGGTGAGCTGGCCCTCATCCGCTCTGTAATCAAAGTATTCCCATGGTTGTTTTTGGGTGAGCTGGCCCTCATCTGCTCTGTAATCAAAGTATTCCCATGGTTGTTTTTGGGTGAGCTGGCCCTCATCTGCTCTGTAATCAAAGTATTCCCATGGTTGTTTTTGGGTGAGCTGGCCCTCATCCGCTCTGTAATCAAAGTATTCCCATGGTTGTTTTTGGGTGAGCTGGCCCTCATCCGCTCTGTAATCAAAGTATTCCCATAGTTGTTTGGGTGAGCTGGCCCTCATCCGCTCTGTAATCAAAGTATTCCCATGGTTGTTTTTGGGTGAGCTGGCCCTCATCCGCTCTGTAATCAAAGTATTCCCATGGTTGTTTTTGGGTGAGCTGGCCCTCATCCGCTCTGTAATCAAAGTATTCCCATAGTTGTTTGGGTGAGCTGGCCCTCATCCGCTCTGTAATCAAAGTATTCCCATAGTTGTATTCCCAACATATTTTCAACATGCTTATAGAAAAGGGCACTCAACATGTACTGACACTGCACTGACTGATGATTAGTTGAAGGAAATTGGAGAAAATCAATAATAAGAAGTTTGTGGGAGCGGTACTGTTAGATTTCAGCCTTTGATATGATTGACCATAACTTGTTGTTGAAAAAACCTATATGTTATGGCTTTTCAACCTCTGCCATAATGTGGATTCTGAGCTATCTATCTAACATAACTCAAAAGGTTTTCATTAATGGAAGCTTCTCTAATGTCAAACATGTAAAGTGTGGTGTACCGCAGGGCAGATCTTTAGGCCCTCTACTCTTTTTCTATTTTTACCAATGGCCTGCCACTGGCATTAAACAAAGCATGTGTGTCCACCATGTATGCTGATGATTCAACCATATACGCATCAGCAACCATAGCTAATGAAGTCACTGAAACCCTTAACAAAGAGTTGCAGTCTGTTTTGGAATGGATGGCCAGTAATAAACTGGTCCCGAACGTCTCTAAAACTAAGAGCATTGTATTTGGTACAAATCATTCCTTAAGGGCTAGACCTCAGCTGAATCTGGTAATGAATAGTGTGGCTGTTGAACAAGTTGAGGAGACTAAATTACTTGGTGTTACCTTAGACTGTAAACTGTCATGGTCAAAACATATAGATGCAGTGGTTGTAACGATGGGGAGAGGTCTGTCTGTAATAAAGAGATGGGGAGAGGTCTGGCTGTAATAAACAGATGGGGAGAGGTCTGTCCGTAATAAAGCTGCAGCTGGCCCAGAACAAAGTGCCACGTTTTTCTCTTAATTGTAATCAGAAGGACGATATAAATGCCATGCATGCCAGTCTCTCTAGGTTAAGAGTCTTCTTATGGCTGGGGGCAGTGTTGAGTAGCTTGGATGAATAAGGTGCCCAGAGGTGCCCAGAGTAAACTGCCTGCTACTCAGTCCCAGTTGCTAATATATGCATAGTATTAGTATAGTAGTATTATTAGTATTGGATAGAAAACACTCTGAACTTTCTAAAACTGTGTGAATGATGTCTGTGAGTATAACAAAACTCATATGACAGGCAAACACCTGAGAAAAAAATCCAACCAGGAAGTGGGAAATCTGAGGTTGGTCATTTTTCAACCCATTCCCTATTGAAGACACAGTGGGATCTTGGTCATGTTGTACTTCCTACGGCTTCCACCAGATGTCAACCGACTTTAGAACCTTGTTTGAGGCTTCTACTGTGAAGTGGGGCCGAATGAGAGGGGAATGAGTCAGAGGTCTGCCAGAATGCTTTGAGCTCGTGACGCTCATTCACCTGAGAGCGAGCTCTGTTCCATCGCAATTCTACAGACAAAGGAATTCTCCAGTTGGGAACGTTATTGAAGATTTATGTTTAAAAACATCCTAAAGATTGATTCTATACATCGTTTGATGTGAGTGTCATCTGATAAATGTCATCAGTGTCATCTGAGTGTCAACTGATGAGTGTCATCTGATGAAGATCATCTAAAGTTAGTGATTCATTCTATCTCTATTTCTGATTTTTGTGACTCCTCTCTTTGGCTGGAAAAAAGGCTGTATTTTTCTGTGACTTGGCTCTGACCTAACAGAATCGCTGGGGTGCTTTCGCCATAAAGCCTACTTGAAATCGGACACTGGGGTGGGATTAATAAGAAGTGTATCTTTAAAATGGTGTGAAATACTTCTATGTTTGAGGAATTTTAATTATGAGATTTCTGTTGTTTTGAATTTGGCCCCCTAGACATTCACTGGCTGTTGTCATATCGATCCAGTTAACGGGATCTCAGCCCTAAGAAGTTTTAAGAGTTGTGGAGAGACTGACTGCATCACTTCTTCTTTTTGTAAGAAACATTAATGTGCTGAAAATCCCAAATTGTTTGCATAGTCAACTTACACACAGCTCTGACATACACACTTACCAGACCAGGGGTCTTTTCACAGTCCCAAAATCCAGAAATAATTAAAGAAAGCGTAGAGAATTATATAGAACTTCCTTCCATCTCATATTGAACAAATGAACAGCAAACCTGGTTTCAAAACACAGATAAAGCAACACCTCACGGCATAACGCCTCTCCCCCTATTGGACCTAGATAGTTTGTGTGTGTATGCATTGATATGTAGTCTATTGGACCTAGATAGTTTGTGTGTGTATGTATTGATATGTAGTCTATTGGACCTAGATAGTTTGTGTGTGTATGTATTGATATGTAGTCTATTGGACCTAGATAGTTTGTGTGTGTATGTATTGATATGTAGTCTATTGGACCCAGATAGTTTGTGTGTGTATGTATTGATATGTAGTCTATTGGACCCAGATAGTTTGTGTGTGTGTGTATTGATATGTAGTCTATTGGACCCAGATAGTTTGTGTGTGTATGTATTGATATGTAGTCTATTGGACCCAGATAGTTTGTGTGTGTGTGTATTGATATGTAGTCTATTGGACCCAGATAGTTTGTGTGTGTATGTATTGATATGTAGTCTATTGGACCCAGATAGTTTGTGTGTGTGTGTATTGATATGTAGTCTATTGGACCCAGATAGTTTGTGTGTGTATGCATTGATATGTAGTCTATTGGACCTGGATAGTTTGTGTGTGTATGTATTGATATGTAGTCTATTGGACCCAGATAGTTTGTGTGTGTGTATGTATTGATATGTAGTCTATTGGACCCAGATAGTTTGTGTGTGTGTGCATTGATATGTAGTCTATTTGACCCAGATAGTTTGTGTGTGTATGTATTGATATGTAGTCTATTGGACCCAGATAGTTTGTGTGTGTGTGCATTGATATGTAGTCTATTGGACCCAGATAGTTTGTGTGTGTGTATGTATTGATATGTAGTCTATTGGACCCAGATAGTTTGTGTGTGTGTATGTATTGATATGTAGTCTATTGGACCCAGATAGTTTGTGTGTATGTATTGATATGTAGTCTATTGGACCTAGATAGTTTGTGTGTGTGTATTGATATGCAGTCTATTGGACCCAGATAGTTTGTGTGTGTGTATTGATATGTAGTCTATTGGACCCAGATAGTTTGTGTGTGTGTGCATTGATATGTAGTCTATTGGACCCAGATAGTTTGTGTGTGTGTATTGATATGCAGTCTATTGGACCCAGATAGTTTGTGTGTGTGTATTGATATGTAGTCTATTGGACCCAGATAGTTTGTGTGTGTATGTATTGATATGTAGTCTATTGGACCCAGATAGTTTGTGTGTGTATGTATTGATATGTAGTCTATTGGACCCAGATAGTTTGTGTGTGTGTATTGATATGCAGTCTATTGGACCCAGATAGTTTGTGTGTGTGTATTGATATGTAGTCTATTGGACCCAGATAGTTTGTGTGTGTGTGCATTGATATGTAGTCTATTGGACCCAGATAGTTTGTGTGTGTATGTATTGATATGTAGTCTATTGGACCTAGATAGTTTGTGTGTGTATGTATTGATATGTAGTCTATTGGACCTAGATAGTTTGTGTGTGTATGTATTGATATGTAGTCTATTGGACCTAGATAGTTTGTGTGTGTGTGTATTGATATGTAGTCTATTGGACCCAGATAGTTTGTGTGTGTGTGCATTGATATGTAGTCTATTGGACCCAGATAGTTTGTGTGTGTATGTATTGATATGTAGTCTATTGGACCTAGATAGTTTGTGTGTGTGTGCATTGATATGTAGTCTATTGGACCCAGATAGTTTGTGTGTGTGTGTGTATTGATATGTAGTCTATTGGACCTAGATAGTTTGTGTGTGTGTATTGATATGTAGTCTATTTGACCCAGATAGTTTGTGTGTGTGCATTGATATGTAGTCTATTGGACCCAGATAGTTTGTGTGTATGTATTGATATGTAGTCTATTGGACCTAGATAGTTTGTGTGTGTATGCATTGATATGTAGTCTATTTGACCCAGATAGTTTGTGTGTGTGTGCATTGATATGTAGTCTACGTGTGCCTTTAAAATAACATGTATGTAGTTCTGTCCTTGAGCTGTTCTTGTCTATTGATGTTCTGTATTATGTCATTCTGTATTATGGTTCATGTTTTGTGTTGGACCCCAGGAAGAGTAGCCGCTGCTTTTGCAACAGCAAATGGATCCTAATAAAATACCAAATACCACACCTGGACAAAAGGAACACCTATGTGAGAATGCTATTCATTGACGACAGCTCAGCGTTCAACACCATAGTGCCCTCAAAGCTCATCACTAAGCTAAACACCTCCCTCTGCAACTGGATCCTGGACTTCTTGACGGCCCCCGGGTGGTAAGGGTAGGCAACAACACATCCGCCACGCTGATCCTCAACACGGGGGTCCCTCAGGGGTGCGTGCTCAGTCCCCTCCTGTACTCCCTGTTCACTCATGACTGCACGACCAGGCATGACTCCAACACCATCATTAAGTTTGCTGATGACAACAGTGGTAGGCCTGATCACAGACAACGATGAGACAGCCTATAGGGAGGAGGTCAGAGACCTGACCGTGTGGTGATAGGACAACAACCTCTCCCTCAATGTGATCAAGACAAAGGAGATGATTGTGGACTACAGGAAAAGAAGGATGGAGAACGCCCCCATTCTCATCGATGGGGCTGTAGTGGAGCAGGTTGAGAGCTTCAAGTTCCTTGGCGTTCACATCACCAACAAACTAACATGGTCGAAGCACACGATGACAGTCGTGAAGAGGGCACGACAAAGCCTATTCTCCCTCAGGAGACTGAAAAGGTTTAGCATCGGTCCTCAAATCCTCAAAAGGTTTCCGACCGCATGGCACTACAGAGGGTAGTGGAGCTCAGAAATTCAAGTACTGGGAATAGGCCTACTTTTGAAAAATCAGACATTTCCTCAATTAGATGCCTGAAAAGTTATTGTAATTACTGAAAGCAATGTATAAGTTCTCTCCTGCTCCCTTATAATTATCTGTGATTTCATTGTTGATCAGTCTTTGTGAGAGATGTGACCCCGTTCGTTTGTGTCCCGACGCTTCAATTGAAGGGTTGTTGGCTACCCTGTTAATTTAAGGTGAAACCCACGTGCGGTTGTTATGACGACGACAGCATCTAATGTTGCCTTCAACTTGGCTTTCCGTACAAATCCTTTTTTTTTGTGGGTCACTTTCTATTTATAAAAAAACAAACAGCGATGGTGACAATCACATGGAGAGGTTTTAATGCCACCAATATTCACGTGCTTTATTATGTGTGCCTGCGTCGGCCTCTGAGGACACAGAAAAAATCACCATGCATCCAATCTATTTAGTCAGGCAAGTCCACGTTATCCTGACACAGTTTACAATATAATAATGGTTTGAAAATCAATGCAAGCCCCCCAAAAATATGCATTATTATATGCTATATATGCATTACTAACCCTAATGGCATACTTTTTTGACACTTTTAGCTTTTTTTGGTTGGACAGGGGTGGGGGTGGGGGGTGTTATATATTAGGCCCTATATGTATATTTACAGAAATGATACAACATTGAGGTCCTTAAAAAATTGCAATTGAGTGCTTGCCAACGTCTGTACGAAACGTGCTAACAGGATGTATAGTCCTCGACCTAGTGTTGCATTATGGGAAATGTGAATATATTCACTTTTACTCCTCTAAGTACACATGTGGCACTGCATAGAAATCATTTTTATTTTTGTTTTAAACCGTTTTGAAAATGTCACACATTGGGTCCATTATTAATAGTAAGACCCAAAAACTCACCAAAAAATTATAATAATCTAGTACCAAACTGTTTTTCATATTCTAGTATAAAAAAACACAAGGGGTTAGGGTGAAGGGGGTTAGAGTGTAGGGTGTAGTGGTTTAGGGTGTAGGGGGTTAGGATGTAGGGGTTAGGGTGTATGGGTTAGTGTGTAGGGGTTAGGGTGTAGGGGTTTAGGGTGTAGGGGGTTAGGATGTAGGGGTTAGGGTGTAGGGTGTAGTGGGTTAGGGTGTAGGGGTTAGGGTGTATGGGTTAGGGATTAGGGGGTCAGGGTGTAGGGGTTAGGGTGTAGGGGTTTAGGGTGTAGGGGGTTAGGATGTAGGGGTTAGGGTGTAGGGTGTAGTGGGTTAGGGTGTAGGGGTTAGGGTGTATGGGTTAGGGTTTAGGGGGTTAGGGTGTAGGGGTTAGGGTATAGGGGTTAGGATGTAGGGGGTTAGGGTGTAGGGGTTAGGGTGTAGGGGGTTAGGTGGTAGGGGGTTAGGGTGTAGGGGGTTGGTGTGTAGGGGTTAGGGTGTAGGGGGTTAGGGTGTAGGGGTTTAGTGTGTAGGGGTTAGGGTGTAGGGGGTTAGGGTATAGGGGTTAGGGTGTAGGGGTAAGGGTGTAGAGGGTTAGGGTGTAGGGGGTTAGGGTATAGTGGGTTAGGGTGTAGGGGTAAGGGTGTAGGGGGTTAGGGTGTAGGGGGTTAGGGTGTAGGGGTAAGGGTGTAGGGGGTTAGGGTGTAGGCGTTAGGGTGTAGGGTGTAGTGGGTTAGGGTGTAGGGGTTAGGGTGTATGGGTTAGGGTTTAGGAGGTTAGGGTGTAGGGGGTTAGGGTGTAGTGGGTTAGGGTGTAGGGGTAAGGGTGTAGGGGGTTAGGGTGTAGGCGTTACGGTGTAGGGTGTAGTGGGTTAGGGTGTAGGGGTTAGGGTGTATGGGTTAGGGTTTAGGAGGTTAGGGTGTAGGGGTTAGGGTGTAGGGGTTAGGGTGTAGGGGTTAGGGTGTAGGGGTTAGGGTGTAGGGGGTTAGGGTGTAGGGTGTAGGGGTTAGGGTGTAGGGGGTTAGGGTGTAGGAGGTTAGGGTGTAGAGGTTAGGGTGTAGGGGGTTTGAGTGTAGAGGTTAGGGTGTAGGGGGTTAGGGTGTAGGGGGTTAGGGTGTAGGCGTTAGGGTGTAGGGTGTAGTGGGTTAGGGTGTAGGGGTTAGGGTGTATGGGTTAGGGTTTAGGAGGTTAGGGTGTAGGGGGTTAGGGTGTAGGGGTAAGGGTGTAGGGGTTAGGGTGTAGGCGTTAGGGTGTAGGGTGTAGTGGGTTAGGGTGTAGGGGTTAGGGTGTATGGGTTAGGGTTTAGGAGGTTAGGGTGTAGGGGTTAGGGTGTAGGGGTTAGGGTGTAGGGGTTAGGGTGTAGGGGTTAGGGTGTATGGTTTAGGGTTTAGGGGTTAGGGTGTAGGGGATAGGGTGTAGGGGTTAGGGTGTAGAGGGTTAGGGTGTAGGGGTTAGGGTGTAGGGGTTAGGGTATAGGGGTTAGGGTGTAGGGGTTAGGGGGTAGGGGGTTAGGGTGTAGGGGGTTAGGGTGTAGGGGTTAGGGTGTAGGGGTTAGCGTTAGAGGGTTAGGGTGTAGGGGGTTAGGGTGTAGAGGTTAGGGTGTAGGGGGTTAGGGTGTAGGGGTTTAGGGTGTAGGGGGTTAGGATGTAGGGGTTAGGGTGTAGGGGGTTAGGGTGTAGGGGGGAGTGGGTTAGGGTGTAGGGGTTAGGGTGTAGGGGTTAGGGTGTATGGTTTATGGGGTTAGGGTGTAGGGGTTAGGGTGTAAGGGTTAGGGTGTAGGGGGTTAGGGTGTAGGGGGTTAGTGTGTAGGGGATAGGGTGTAGGGGGTTAGGGTGTAGGGGTTAGGGGGTTAGGGTGTAGGGGGTTAGGGTGTAGAGGTTAGGGTGTAGGGGGTTTGAGTGTAGGGTTAGGTGCAGGGGTTAGGGTGTAGGGGTTAGGGTGTAGGGTTTAGGGTGTAGGGGTTTAGGGTGTAGGGGTTAGGATGTAGGGGTTAGGGGGTTAGGGTGTAGGGGTTAGGGTGTAGGGGTTAGGGTGTAGGGGTTAGGGTGTAGGGGTTAGGGTGTAGGGGTTAGGGTGTAGGGGGTTAGGGTGTAGGGGGCTAGGGTGTAGAGGTTAGGGTGTAGGGGGTTTGAGTGTAGAGGTTAGGGTGTAGGGGTTTGAGTGTAGAGGTTAGGGTGTAGGGGGTTAGGGTGTAGGGGTTAGGGTGTAGGGGTTAGGGTGTAGGGTTTTAGGGTGTAGGGGGTTAGGGTTTAAGGGGTTAGGGTGTCGGGGTAAGGGTGTAGGGGGTTAGGGTGTAGGCGTTAGGGTGTAGGGTGTAGTGGGTTAGGGTGTAGGGGTTAGGGTGTATGGTTTAGGGTTTAGGGGGTTAGGGTGTAGGGGGTTAGGGTGTAGGGGGTTTGAGTGTAGAGGGTTAGGGTGTAGGGGGTTAGGGTGTAGGGGTTAGGGTGTAGGGGTTAGGGTGTAGGGAGTTAGGGTGTAGGGGGTTAGGGTGTAGGGGTTAGGGTGTAGGGGTTAGGGTGTAGAGGTTAGGGTGTAGGGAGTTAGGGTGTAGGGGGTTAGCGTGTAGAGGTTATGGTGTAGGGGGTTAGCATGTAGAGTTTAGGGTGTAGGGAGTTAGGGTGTAGGGGGTTAGCGTGTAGAGGTTAGGGTGTAGGGAGTTAGGGTGTAGGGGGTTAGTGTGTATGGGTAAGGGTGTATGGGGTTAGAATGTAGGGGGTTAGGGTGTAGGCGTTAGGGTGTAGGGTGTAGGGGTCAGGGTGTAGGGGTTAGGGTGTATGGTTTATGGGGTTAGGGTGTAGGGGTTAGGGTGTAAGGGTTAGGGTGTAGGGGGTTAGGGTGTAGGGGGTTAGTGTGTAGGGGATAGGGTGTAGGGGGTTAGGGTGTAGAGGGTTAGGGTGTAGGGGGTTAGGGTGTAGGGGGTTAGGGTATAGGGGTTAGGGGGTAGGGGTTAGGGTGTAGGGGGTTAGGGTGTAGGGGGTTAGGGTGTAGGGGGTTAGGGTGTAGGGGTTAGGGTGTAGGGTGTAGGGGGTTAGGGTGTAGGGGTTAGGGTGTAGAGGTTAGGGTGTAGGGGGTTTGAGTGTAGAGGTTAGGGTGTAGGGGTTAGGGTGTAGGGGTTAGGGTGTAGGGGTTTAGGGTGTATGGGGTTAGGATGTAGGGGTTAGGGTGTAGGGGTTTAGGGTGTAGGGGGTTAGGATGTAGGGGTTAGGGTGTAGGGGGTTAGGGTGTAGGGGTAGTGGGTTAGGGTGTAGGGGTTAGGGTGTAGGGGTTAGGGTGTAGGGGTTAGGGTGTATGGTTTATGGGGTTAGGGTGTAGGGGTTAGGGTGTAGGGGTTAGGGTGTAGGGGGTTAGTGTGTAGGGGATAGGGTGTAGGGGTTAGGGTGTAGGGGTTAGGGTGTAGGGGTTAGGGTGTAGGGGTTTGAGTGTAGGGGTTAGGGTGTAGGGGTTAGGGTGTAGGGGTTAGGGTGTAGGGGTTAGGGTGTAGGGGTTTAGGGTGTAGGGGTTAGGGTGTAGGGGGTTAGGGTGTAGGGGTTAAGGTGTAGGGGTTAGGTGTAGGGGTTAGGGTGTAGGGGTTAGGGTGTAGGGGTTAGGGTGTAGGGGTTAGGGTGTAGGGGTTAGGGTGTAGGGGGGTTAGGGTGTAGGGTGCTAGGGTGTAGAGGTTAGGGTGTAGGGGGTTTGAGTGTAGAGGTTAGGGTGTAGGGGTTAGGGTGTAGGGGTTTATGGTGTAGGGGGTTAGGATGTAGGGGTTAGGGTGTAGGGGGTTAGGGTTTAGGGGGTTAGGGTGTCGGGGTAAGGGTGTAGGGGGTTAGGGTGTAGGCGTTAGGGTGTAGGGTGTAGTGGGTTAGGGTGTAGGGGTTAGGGTGTATGGTTTAGGGTTTAGGGGGTTAGGGTGTAGGGGGTTAGGGTGTAGGGGGTTTGAGTGTAGAGGTTAGGGTGTAGGGGGTTAGGGTGTAGGGGGTTAGGGTGTAGGGGTTAGGGTGTAGGGAGTTAGGGTGTAGGGGGTTAGGGTGTAGGGGGTTAGGGTGTAGGGGGTTAGCGTGTAGAGGTTATGGTGTAGGGGGTTAGCGTGTAGAGTTTAGGGTGTAGGGAGTTAGGGTGTAGGGGGTTAGCGTGTAGAGGTTAGGGTGTAGGGAGTTAGGGTGTATGGGGTTAGAATGTAGGGGGTTAGGGTGTAGGCGTTAGGGTGTAGGGTGTAGGGGTCAGGGTGTAGGGGTTAGGGTGTATGGTTTAGGATTTAGGGGGTTAGGGTGTAGGGGTTAGGGTGTAGGGGTTTGAGTGTAGAGGTTAGGGTGTAGGGGTTAGGGTGTAGGGGTTAGGGTGTAGGGGTTAGGGTGTAGGGGTTAGGGTGTAGGGAGTTAGGGTGTAGGGGTTAGGGTGTAGGGGTTAGGGTGTAGGGGTTAGCGTGTAGAGGTTATGGTGTAGGGGGTTAGCGTGTAGAGTTTAGGGTGTAGGGAGTTAGGGTGTAGGGGTTAGCGTGTAGAGGTTAGGGTGTAGGGAGTTAGGGTGTATGGGGTTAGAATGTAGGGGTTAGGGTGTAGGCGTTAGGGTGTAGGGGTCAGGGTGTAGGGGTTAGGGTGTATGGTTTATGGGGTTAGGGTGTAGGGGTTAGGGTGTAAGGGTTAGGGTGTAGGGGGTTAGTGTGTAGGGGATAGGGTGTAGGGGGTTAGGGTGTAGAGGGTTAGGGTATAGGGGTTAGGGTGTAGGGGTTAGGGTGTAGGGGGTTAGGGTGTAGGGGGTTAGGGTGTCTCTGCATGTCTGGCAGACATATCAGTGTGGATGACGGATCACCACCTCAAGCTGAACCTCAGCAAGACGGAGCTCCTCTTCCTCCCGGGGAAGGACTGCCCGTTCCATGATCTCGCCATCACGGTTGACAACTCCATTGTGTCCTCCTCCCAGAGCGCTAAGAACCTTGGCGTGATCCTGGACAACACCCTGTCGTTCTCAACTAACATCAAGGCGGTGTCCCGTTCCTGTAGGTTCATGCTCTACAACATCCGCAGAGTACGACCCTGCCTCACACAGGAAGCGGCGCAGGTCCTAATCCAGGCACTTGTCATCTCCCGTCTTGATTACTGCAACTCGCTGTTGGCTGGGCTCCCTGCCTGTGCCATTAAACCCCTACAA
>NC_068448.1:4830954-4833454 GCF_023373465.1 Oncorhynchus keta | reverse complement strand
GAGAGAGGGGGGAGGGAGAGAGAGGGAGGAAAGAGGGAGGGAAGGAGAGAGGGAGTGAGAGAGAGAGGGAGGGGGAGAGGGAGGGAGAGAGGGAGGGAGAGAGGAAGGGAGAGGGAAGGGAGGGGAGGGAGGAGAGAGGGAGGGGAGGGAGGAGGAGGGAGAGAGAGGGAGAGGGGAGAGGGGAGAGGGAGAGGAGGGAGGGAAGGGAGAGAGAGGGAGAAGGAGAGAGGGAGGGAGAGGGAGGGAGGGGGAAGGAAGGAGAGAGGGAGGGAGTAGAGATTGAATAGATAACCTAGATGGAGAAAGTGAAGAGGGGGACATGTACAGAGGATAAGTCATGTGATGCATCATGAGTTTGTGCTGTGCCCCCCCCAACACACACATACACACCCACACCCACACCCACACCACACACCCACACCCACACACACACACACACACACACACACACACACACACACACACACACACACACACACACACACACACACACACACACACACACACACACACACACACACACACACACACACACACACACACACACACACACACACACACACACACATAGCACAGAGCTAACAAAGAGAACTCAAGAAAACTGCAGAGAAAGCATATATTCACTGGCAGTTCACATCGCTTGGCGTTCGACTTAACATCCACCATCGACTCCAACAATAAAACTACATGTCCCTACATGTCCAAGATAATGCCAGTGTTCCAAACCAATCAGATTTCAGTGGTTATTTTTAATTCGCTAAAACGCTTGAGCCATGAATCTTATCCAATTATATTTGTCCCAGCTGGCCAGGCGGTCGGGAATAGAGGGTCACTGTCTGGCTGTGGTGTGACAAAAATACAGTCACAGCTACAGTAGATGAGAGAGAGACAGACAGAGAGAGAGACACAGAGAGAGAGAGACCGAGAGACAGAGAGAGAGAGAGAGAGAGACAGAGAGAGAGAGACAGAGAGAGAGAGAGAGACACAGAGAGAGAGAGAGAGAGAGAGAGAGATGGAGAGAGAGAGAGATAGATAGATAGAGAGAGAGAGAGAGAGAGAGAGAGAGAGAGAGAGAGAGAGAGAGAGAGAGAGAGAGAGAGAGAGAGAGAGAGAGAGAGAGAGAGAGAGAGAGAGATTATATATTCACTTTATATATTATCTACCTCACTTGCTATGGCAATGTTAACACGTTTCCCATGCCAATAAAGCCCCTTGAATTGAATTGAGAGAGAGAGAGACAGAGACAGAGAGAGAGAGAGAGAGAGAGAGACAGAGACAGAGAGAGAGAGAGACAGAGAGAGAGAGAGAGAGAGAGAGAGAGAGAGAGAGAGAACTACAGGACAAAATACAAACCCTCCAACTTAAAATAAACAGACCACAAATTACATTTGGCTATCCTTAAACTCTTTAACATCATCCTCAGCTCTGGCATTTCCCCCAATATTTGGAACCAAGGACCACATCAATCCACAAAAGTGGAGACAAATTTGACCCCAATAACTACCGTGGAATATGTGTCAACAGTAACCTTGGGAAAATCCTCTGCATTATTATTAACAGCAGACTCGTACATTTCCTCAATGAAAACAACGTACCGAGTAAATGTCAAATTGGCTTTTTACCAAATTACCGTAGGACCGACCACGTATTCACCCTGCACACCCTAATTGACAAACCAACAAAGCAAAACAAAGGCAGTCTTCTCATGCTTTGTTGATTTAAAAAAGCCTTTGACTCAATGTGCAGTGAGGGTCTGCTATACAAATTGATGGAAAGTGGTGTTGGGGGGAAAAACATACGACCATTATAAAATCCATGTACACAAACAACAAGTGCGCGGTTAAAATTGGCAAAAAAACATTTCTTTCCACAGGGCCGTGGGGTGAGACAGGGATGCAGCTTAAGCCCCATCCTCTTCAACATGTACGTCAACGAATTGGCGAGGGCACGAGAAAAGTCTGCAGCACCCGGCCTCCCCCTACTAGAATCCGAAGTCAAATGTCTGCTGTTTGCTGATGATCTGGTGCTTCAGTCCCCAACCATGGAGGGCCTGCAGCAGCACCTAGATCTTCTGCACAGATTCTGTCAGACCTGGGACCTGACAGACCTGGGCCCTGACAGACCTGGGCCCTGACAGACCTGGGCCCTGACAGACCTGGGCCCTGACAGTAAATCTCAGTAAGACAAAAATAATGGTGTTCCAAAAAAGGTCCAGTTGCCAGGACCACAAATACAAATTCCATCTAGAAACCACAGGTAACTTCCACAAAACTGCGAACGATCTGAGAGACAAGGCAAGAAGGGCCTTCTATGCCATCAAAAGGAACATACAATTTGACATACCAATTAGGATCTGGGTAAAAATAATTTAATCAGTTATAGAACCAACTGCCCTTTATAGTTGTGAGGTCTGGGGTCCGCTCACCAACCAAGAATTCACAAAATGGGACAAACACCAAACTGAGACTCTGCATGCATAATTCTGAAAAAAATATCCTCC